>NW_028296052.1:0-29790 GCF_964197995.2 Scardinius erythrophthalmus
AGCAAATGTTTTGCATTAAGCTTAAAGCAGCAATACAAAAAATACAGAGCTGAACATTCTCTAATAAAATCGTTAAAAAAAGGAAAAATTCCAATCAAATTAAAAAAATTAAATCAGTAAGCTCACACAAATATGATAAATCATCACCCGTATCAGATCATTCGCATTCACAATCAGAGAGTAAGATGGGCAGATTTACTTCAGATAACACAAAACAGAGATGAAATTAAGGGGAAATTAAGTGTTGTACAGCATAAAAATAAGACACAATGTATATTATAAGCAAATAGAAATGAATGTGGAGAATATCCCTGCAATAAAAGCGTCACATCAAAGAGCAAAACTGTCAGTGTGGTACAAACACACGTTTCTAGAAACATTTAGAAAGTGTTAAAACTAAAGCGTCACATGTCATTCCTATAGTCCATACATGACATTTCTCATCAGATATTTTGTCGAATAATTGTAGAAACAGTAAAGTGGTTTATCCAGTATTCACTGAGTGACAGGTGACAGGTATGAAATGTGAGATTTTGAGTAGATGTGTCTGCACACAGAGGATTTCAGAGGCTCACATGAGGAGAAAAATGATTGATTAATTTTGAATAATAAAAAAATGTCACATTGGTTTCATACTGAGACTCTTTCATACTGAGAGTTTTTGTTTATCAAAGGCCGGTCTGAGTTCTCTGGCATATTTCTTCTGTGTTTAGTGGAATCTGACAAAAACAAGATATGAAGAGACAGACCGCTTAAAAAGAAACAACACATGACACAAAAGAGCAGTGTTTTTGGATGTAAAGTCAGGAGTAAAGAGTTTTGACCAATTAAATGTGTGTCACACAAAAGCGTTTGTTCATAACAGTGAAGAATCCACTCAAATGGGAAGATCAGATATATTAGACATAAATACCATATCAATACAATATTACTTATGTTAAGAAAAAATGTCTAAATATCTCAAGTTAGTGTCTTTTTTAGGAAACGGATAGGAAATAGATCATTTCGTTTAGATTATTTAAATAATTTAAAATGAGCAGATGTTTTAAAATAGATCAGATCTCTTCAAATGAAGGCTGTTTTTGATAACTTCACCGATGTGTGATTTCACAGCATCACGAGGATTGAGACTGATGTGATAAAAGAGCTTAATTCAGAGGATTTCTGGCATCTTTCTGTCTCACGGGAGACTTTCTCATGTTCATAAACAGCTCATTGGAGTGAAATATGTTTTGTGATGAACATTTAAAACATTGCAAATGGACAGAACATTGCAAAATAAGATTTTTTTTTATTTAATAATGATAATAAGGAAATGTAAATGTAAATCAAAAAATGTGAGTTACTTATAGACAGTCAATATCTATCACAGAAGCTCATACTGTAGAAACAGAGAAATATGGAACATAAATTATAACAAGAACAATAAAAAAAAAAACTTAAATGAACAAAAGAAGCACTAATCATTTGCTCCATATCATTGCCATCTTTAATATTTATGGTCTAAAGCGCAGGGCGCAATTGCACTTAGTGCGTGTCCGAATCCACTTTTGCTAGTTTAACGACGGGAAAAATGGTCGGCGTACCCGGCACATGCAAAAAAAAAATTGTCCCTATTCTCTTAATGAGTAATGCACTTATAACTCTGGGGGATACGGTGAATAAGCCAAAGTCCCTAAAAGTCGGCGTGTTCCTTTAAATAAAAATGCAGTGAATGACTAAATTACACTTACTAATGACACAAATACTGAAGCTCTTTATAGTTCTGCTGACATTTTCTAAGACAAAAAAAATTAACTTCAAGAAGTCTTAAAAAGTATGAAGTATACGTAGGGGCGGAGCTAGACTCTCAGTACAGTGGGGGTGGAGCTTCATCATGGGGTATGACTGCTACCAAGTCATTTTAAAATTAAAACCATTAAAAAAAAAAAAGTAAAATATCTGATGAATGCATATGTAATAATGTGTCACTTGATGAAACACAATGTTTCATTGCCACAAAAAGCCACATTTTTGGACAAGTTTGTATTGACGAACAAAGAAAAGAGTTTGCCAGTCAAGTAATACCGTTTCAGCACCACGGACAGTGACATCTGCTTGACAGAGATGGTGCTGAACAGGCAAAGTGCGCTCAATCAGTGCCACATTACATAACTGACATGGCACTATTATATATACTGAACACAAAGTTTGTTTACAACTCCATAGGTGTGCTACATGAAAACTTAACTGGGATGAAAACTTTGAAAAACTTTTTTTTTCTTACCATTTTGTTGTCTGCTTAACGATCCATCCTAAGTGACTGTTACGTTTCATAACAAGAGCTGGATTATCTCAACGTTAGCTAATGCAGTAATTAGCTTTTTTCAGCTAATAATCTGCAGTACGTTACTTTGCCAGGGCCCCGTGCAATGTGTCACCTGGCGAGGGCCCCGTTCCTGTCCAGTGAAGCAAGATCGGCGGCGTTTGAGGGGCCCCTAATTGGCACGGGGCCCTGGGGCGGCCGCACACAAGCACTCACGCTATCTCCACTACTGAGTAGGCCTATACTTGAAGACTGAAAATTATGTCATAACAGAAATGATGGATTCTTCACACTTGATGGTCCTGATTAGATTAGATTAGATTAGATTCAACTTTATTGTCATTACACAAGTACAGGTACAAGGCAACGAAATGCAGTTTAGGTCTAACCAGAAGTGCAATAGCAGCAAGTGCAGGATATACAGTGGTTCATAAGTGCAGAACATGGATATGTACTGAATAAATATAGAGTTGAATACTATTATAAACAAAAATTTACAGATAGATTGTCCTATGAATATAATATACAGATAACTATTACTGTGAACAGAATTTACAGCTAGATATGTACTGAATATAATAATATACAGATGGCTATTACTATAAACAGAATGTTTACAGATAGATATGTACTGAATATAATATACAGATGGCTGTTACTATAAACATAATTTTACAGATAGATATGTACTATGAATATATATACAGATGGCTGTTACTATAAACAGAATGTGAGCATAATATACAGATGGATATTACTATAAACAGAATTTTACAAATAGATATATGTATAAGTTAGGCTAATGAGCAGTATAACAATGGATTTAAAGTAGTGCAAATAAAGTTTGGACAGAAGCTATCCGAGTGAGTGCAGTGGAAAGTAATTGCATATTACAGTTAAGGTACGATATTGCAATGTATATATAACAGTCGGTACTGTAAATAAACAGTCGGCAGTGCAAATGAGCATATTCCAGTCAAGGTAGTAGTGCAAGATGCATATGTAAACAGTTGTTACTGTAATAACAGTCAGCAGTGCAAATGAACATTATAGTATTGCAAATAACAAAATGGAGGCAGGTGTGAGGAGGGAGAGGAGAGTCAATCAGTATATAAGGGGAGTGGGATCAATGAGGGTTAGAGTTTAATAAAGAGACAGCTCTGGGGAAAAAACTGTTCTTTAGTCTGCTGGTCCTGGTCCGGAGGCACCTGAAACGCCTGCCGGAAGGCAGGAGAGAAAACAGTCTGTGGGCTGGGTGAGAGGAGTCCTTAAGGATGCTGCGAGCTCGATGCAGACAGCGTTTCCTCTGGATGTGCTCGATGGCAGGTAGTGGAGTCCCAGTGATGCGCTGGGCGGTTTTCACCACCCGCTGCAGTGCCTTGCGCTCTGCAACAGAACAGCTCCCATACCACACTGTAGCACAGTTGGTCAGGATGCTTTCTATTGCACAGCGATAGAAGTTCACCAGGATAGTGGAGGAAAGCTGATTCTTCCTCAGTGTCCTCAGGAAGAAGAGGCGCTGGTGAGCCTTCTTGACCAGGCTGGAGGTGTTGGTTGTCCAGGTCATGTCCGCCGAGATGTGGGTCCCCAGGAACTTGAAACTGGAGACACGCTCAACAGCCATTCCATTGATGTGGATGGTGTCGTGTGTGCCTCTTGACACCTTCCTGAAGTCCACGATGAGCTCCTTCGTTTTGGTGGTGTTGAGGAGCTGGTTATTTTCGGTGCACCATGTGGCCAGGTGCTTGATCTCCTCCCTATAGGCAGTCTCATCGTTGTTGCTGATGAGACCAATCACCGTAGTGTCGTCCGCAAACTTGACGATGGAATTAGATCCGTACACAGGCTTGCAGTCGGAGGTGAAGAGGGAGTAGAGGAACGGGCTTAGCACACAGCCCTGTGGTACACCAGTGTTGAGTGTGATGGATGTGGAGCAGTTGGAGCCTGATCGAACATTCTGGGGTCTGTTGGTCAAGAAGTCCAAAATCCAGTTGCACATGGAGGTGTTGAAGCCCAGGTCTCCAAGTTTGGCTATTAACTTAGTTGGGATGACAGTGTTGAATGCTGAGCTGAAGTCAACAAACAGCATGCGTGCATAAGTGTTCTTATTGTCCAGATGTGTGAGCACAGAGTGCAGTGCCATGGAGACTGCATCCTCTGTGCTCCTATTGCTACGGTAGGCAAACTGGTGTGAGTCCAATGTGGATGGTAGAGAGTCTTTTAGGTGTGCCAGGACCAGCCGCTCAAAGCACTTCATTACGATGGGTGTGAGTGCTACAGGGCGGTAGTCATTAAGGCACTTCGGGCTGGAGTGTTTTGGCACTGGCACAATGGAAGTGCATTTAAAGCATGTTGGTACAGTTGCTTGGGCAAGAGACAGGTTGAAAATGTCTGTAAAAACCCCAGCGAGCTGCTCCGCACATGCCCTGAGTACGCGTCCAGGGATGTTGTCTGGTCCAGCAGCCTTGTGCGCGCTGATCCTGCTCAGTGCATTGCAGACATCTGTGGAGGAGAGTGTGATCGGTGGGTGGTCAGCTGAGGATTTGAGCTTGGTGGCAGTTTCTCTGTTGTCTCTTTCAAAGCGAGCATAAAAGTCATTTAGCTCGTTCAGGAAGTTGACATCAGTGGCTGCGGGGGTGGAGTGAGAGGGTTTGTAGTCACTGATGGCCTGAATGCCCTGCCACATGCGCCGAGGGTCAGCGTTGGAAAAGTGTCCCTCTATCTTAAGCTTGTAGCAGTGCTTGGCCTCTTTGATGCCCCTTTTCAGATTTGCTCTGGATGTACTATAGGCTTGTGCATCTCCTGATCTGAAGGCAGTATTGCGTGTCTTCAATAGGAGTCGCACTTCCCTGTTCATCCATGGCTTCTGATTTGGGTATGTGGTGATCTGCTTCTGGGTTGTAACACTGTCAATGGTGGTATTAATATAATCCAGTACAGAGGAGGTGTAGCAGTCAATGTCCGTGTGAGAGCCACTGGTGGCTTGAGAAGCAAACATACTCCAGTCTGTGTGTAGAAACCTTTCCTGGAGTGAGAAATCTGCCCCCGCAGGCCACACCTTGATGGTCTTCACTGATGGCTTCACGCGATTGATCAGAGGTGCATATTTGGGGGTGAGGAACAAAGAAAGGTGATCTGACTGTCCCAAGTGGGGGAGGGGTGTCGCGACGTAAGCTTCAGCCATGTTTGTGTAAACATGGTCTAAGGTTTTGTTTCCTCTGGTGTGACAGGAAACATGCTGGTGAAATTTCGGTAGCACTGACTTTAAGTTTGAATGATTAAAATCACCCGCAACAATAAACGCAGCTTCCGGGTGAACGGTCTGTTGTTTACTGATGGCTGCGTGAAGTTCTTTCATAGCAAACTTGGCATCAGCATCCGGGGGAATATAGGCTGCAGTTATAATAGTGGAAGTGAACTCCCGCGGTAGATAAAACGGTCTACATTTAACCATGAGAAACTCAAGGTTAGCTGAACAATGTCTCCCAACAATAGCAGAGTTTGTGCACCAAGCTTTGTTAATGTAAATGCACAATCCACCACCTCTGGTCTTACCGGAGCCATGTAATGTTCTATCCGCCCGGAATGTATGGCGTCCCGCTAGCTCAATAGCGTTGTCCGGTATTCCGCTGTTTAACCATGTTTCCGTGAAAATTAGAACATTACAGTTCAAAAGTCTCTTGCTGTATGTGATGTTGAGTCGAATCTCCTCCATTTTGTTCAACAGCGACCGTACATTGGCAAGGAAAATGCTGGGTAAAGAGAGCCGGTGTGGTGTTAGCTTTAGCTTAGCTCTTAGTCCTCCGCGCTTCCCCCGCCTTTGATGAGAGATTCAGAGATAGACTGAAGCAAACAGGTCGTGCTTTCTCACAGACTTACCATCTACTGCATCATGATGTGCAACACACACTTTCAGGGTGGAGGGAGACTTCAGAGCAGGAAGGAAAACTTGAATGAGAACCTTCAAGGAATGAAGGTTCTCATTCCTCTCATGTCAGGAATGAGAACATCATACAGAAACAAACCACATCCTGATTCATACACTGCATATGTGCATTCATACAACCAAGAGATGATTGCACATTTTCACTCCTTATGAATATCACCACTTCAAAATAATGGAAAATGTATTTCATTTTTTAATTACTTTTTTTTTTTTTTTTTTATATTTTTATATTACAGTTTGACTATCCAATAATTAGTAGAATGAAATAATGTGGGGTTTGCATGCAGGACAAATCAAACCCGCAGTCACTCACACCCGTGGGATTCTGTGGGATTCTTCAAGAGAGGAAAGTATGATTGTATATATCATGATCCTGCCATATAGTCCTTGTGGTTTTATTAGTCTTGAGGCAGGATCATGATAGACCCATATTTTATGTGCAAACACATGGCCTTTTGTTGGGCCATGTGCTTGTGTTGTCTTGTCATCTAGCCCCGCCCTCCTTGTTATCCTCGTTTAGTCATTATTGCTTCCCCATTATCACCTGTTTCCTTCATTAGTTTCTCTCTATTTAATCCCCTCGTGTTTGCTGTCCTGTGTTTGTCAAACTTTGTCAAGTACATTTATGAGTATCCTGTCAAGAGTTGTCTTCTTGTTGAGCTATTGCTTGTATCAGCTGTTTGTTTTCTTCTAGTTATCTGTCAAAGTCATAGTCTAATTCAGCCTTTCTCAAACTTTTTTCCGTCAGGGCACCTTTCAAAAGTGCATAAAATCTCAAGGCACCCCAGTGTAAAATATAATTTAAAAACACTGCATAACCCAAATGTAATGCAAATTTTATATATATATATTGAATTTACAATTTTATTAATCCGTTCATATGTTTAACTAGCCTGACGTCGTCATACTCAATTCTAGTCAGAATGTGAGTCTGATACTTCTCCATTGAGCTTTGATTATGGGGCGTGTTTCAACCGAACCAGGAAAAAAAATTCCTCTGCACTCAATTGGATAGACCTACAACCAATCAGAGCAACGGAGTAAGTGACGTATGTTTTTCATTCATGTTTCCGATCGCGGTTCTCTGTTCCTCTTTTAAAATTAATGCGCTGTCGATATCTTCTATAACAGACGCGATGGCGGAATCTACACATGATGTTTTATAAACAAATTTCAGGAGGAGCACATTCAAATAATCAATCCAATCAACCGTCTATCAGCATGAGAGGAAAGCATATATTTATTCACTCGGTCAACTCACCTAACATGACAGTTTTCAGCATCCCTGCACTCACTCTTGGCTTGTTCTTCCACAGCCAGGAATACGGGGGGAGTACTTTGGGTTCGGGCCGAATACCGAGCCCGAAGCCTCTCCTCGGACAGCACGCCAAATATGCATTTATTCTATCTGACTTATTTGTAAGCGTGAACTCGTGAAATCTCAATTCTTCAGCGGCAGTCATTTGAATTCAACCCAAGCGCTCGTTGATGACGTGGATGATGACGTTACCGTTGCTTATCTGTCCATCATCGTATAAAGCCCGCCCTGACAATTTGATTGGTCCGAACAATTTTTGTTCGGGCATAATAGCTCCTCAACGGAGCGAGTCCAGACCGAACTTCCCGACCAAAAAATATTGTGGGCGGGGTTCGGGCTGGCACCCAGGCTAATGTTTAACCCTTTCACACGTAAATTTAAAGTCCCTGTAAAGGCAATTCTACAAAAAAATTCTAAACACATTATAAGTGCTAGAAATGTATTGCTAAAACATGTTACAAAGACTGAGAACTGTGAAGTACTAAATTGTGGAGTTAGACCGTTTAAAGGAGTCATAACCTGCAATTTTCACTTTTCCACGAGAATCAATGTATGTCATGATCGACTAACGATTATACACTGGCCGGGAAGCCGATATTTAAAAGTGAAGCGTTTGTTTACCTCAGGGTAAATAAACCAGCGCGCGTGCACGCGCACTCAAATACGAGATTTTGATTTCAGCTCCCTCTTGACGTCATGAGGTAGTAGGATATACCATATATGGACACCGCAGCAGGAAGCCCCCCTTCCCCTCTCCCCCTCATATTCAGTTCAGTCGAGAAAGATGGAGAAACCGAGTGCACACCGGACTTGCTCTGTGGTTGATTGCCATAAAAAACATGTAAATGTGTTTTATCTCCCAAAATCGGACGAAACTATCCAGTGGATGAAGTTCATTTTTAATGACGCTGTCCCAACAACCCTTTCAACTGGCGCGCAGAGCCATATAGAGCGTCCACGACAGCCAAAACATCGCATTGATCTCGCGAGACAATAATGCCTTCAGAAATAAGGGTAAAAGTAGGTCTGTGTTTATTTTTTTTCCACTTTTCTTTTTTAGAAGGGCCTGAAAGACTATAATACAGCAGTAGGTATCCAATGTAATACTAGGTTATGACTCCTTTAACAGTTTTTCACCATTGCTGTGAGCCGGATTTTTTGGGCGGGGCTAAAACGGGGGCTCGATGACGCACTGCGACCCCCTGAGCTTGATTGGGCCCCTACTTGATGACGCACGGAGTCACTAAGCCTATCGCTCAATCGCGAGTTACTATCAGACAGCCTACAGTTTGCTAGCTACTATGCCCACGGCTCTGGCTATGCCTTCGTCATGTAAATGCGTATTCACTGGATGCAATCACTTAGAAAACAGATCGGTGTCCTTATTTAAATTTCCGAAAAATGATCATATCAAGAAGAGGTGGATTTATCTTGTGAAGAGCTAACGTTACCTTGATGGAGAGCTGATGATCACCACCACACCCGCCTCTGTAGAGATCAGGATAGTTTACTTTCGTTGGAGACAACTGGAATTCACTGATAATCCGCTGTTACTGGTGAATGGGGCCGAACCGACTATCTCCCGCCGTCCGCTTCGGCCTTCATCCTCCCGTTGCGCCGACATCATAGACTGTAAAAAAATATGGACGTAGTGTCCGTGACGTCACCCGTAGGTTTCTGAAGAGCATTTTTGAAGCCTAAAGTGGGCGGAGCCGGCCGTCGCCATCTTGGCCTTGCGTCACTCCCGGATAACAGAAAATAGGCAAACAGGCGGGGCGTGAGTGGAGCCTGGCCTGGCTATCTGAAATCACCTAGCTCGACGTGATCGAGTTAGCTGATGATGTAAAGCCAATTAAACGTTCCTATTTTTGCCCTTCGAAATATTATAATAGTTAAAAGACATGGCTACAAGTGAGACTGTGTATTACTTCGAGAGTGTTTGTGTGTGACAGTGATTTATGTGCATACATGTCCGTCACTCTTTCATTGTCCGTCAGCGCGGCATTGCTCAAGTTCGTAGAGAGCTTATTCAGTCCATTTTAAATTCTGATTTTGGCCGCCTCTCAAATGGGTTAAACCATAGATATATTGCCTTTGAAGTGCAAGTAAATGCGCTAGAAAATCCGCGCTCATTCATGTGCATTTATTGCATGGACGGAGAAAGCGCCGACGCCTGCAGGATTTCATCTGACGGTATATAAACATATTATAATCCATCTGTTCCGTGAGAGCAGAACGAACGAGTATTTATTGACGTTTTAAATTTGAAAACCCCAAAAAGCAACGAAATTGTCAGACATCCATTAGTGCAGGTTCGCGGAGGAAAACAACTGAAATACAGCGTTGGTTGTTCTCTCGAACGATAACGACAGAATCCAAAAACGTGGGCTTTGTACCCAAGTATTAAATTGTATGAAATAATCCCGAAAAAAAGCACAAACACTGCAGAGATGGCAAGTTCAGCAGCAACATTTGCTGAGGTGAAGTGACGGCTAGTAACAGCAGACAAACGGCTAGCACTGACAGCGGCAATCCATCTGTCACTCAAGTGGCCACTGGCCACACCCTTAAATTTAAATATTAATCAACTAAACGGACGAGTTATAAAATAATTCACCCCCCTCACAGTTGTTATGAAGGGCAAAATTAGCTGTATAGACCAAAGCCACATAGAGATCCAGGCTGTAAACATATTTTTTTCTGCTGTAAAGTTGGTAATTTTAACATGAGGGAGATACAGATTTGACTCACTTCTGCAGCCAGGCCAAGCGGCCAGTCAATGAATTGCAGTTTAACTCACTTCCGTGTTGGTTTCAAGAGAGAGACGGGGAGGTTGCCGCTTGGCCGACATGCACGAGCTGTGCGCGAGTCATATTTCCCGCGAGTGGGCGTGGTTTCAGCGCAGCCAGCGGACACGCCCCCAGCGTTTGAGAGCTGAGACTACTGCTCATTTTTTCGAGATTTTGATAGCTTATTTTATTTACTTGGCGGCTTTTTTAATCATTGAAATTGGGCTGGGTGGCTAACACGGCTGGACTGGCCATTGGGCATACCGGGCAAATGCCCGGTGGGCCGACGTGCTTTTTGGGCCGATACATCTCATAAATACTTTTTTTTTTTTTTTTTAACGGCCCATAAAATGTGTACATCGGCGGGCCATTCGTTTTGTTTTGTTTTGCTTGCGTTTTGGGTTTGTGCCGGTGTAATGCATTGGTCAAAAAAAGTCAGTGTTAGTTTTTTTTTCTGACAGACCAGCCCATGAAACACGTAGATCAGCGGCCCATTGGTTCTTTCCTTGATTGACACTGGGCTGGCCCAATCACAACTTTAAACGAGTGAGCGAGCGTGCAGCAGTGTCAGTGTGTAATATCTGCCAGAATAGTCTGCGAGATGGAGAAGAAACGCAAGGAATGTGCAGATAAATAGCGTGAACGCTAAATATAAAAAGCAGACGCTTTATGTGTCAAAATATATGTTTTCTGACCTTCGTCAGCTCCTGTGGCAGATGATGATAGTGAGGACAGAGGATCAGGAGAGAGATGAGAGAGTGTAGAGCCTGCGGTAAGCAGAACTACTTTCAAAACACTTAGGCTATGTCATGATGGAGTGTAGGAACCCATAACCCAGTTACAGATTATTTCCACATCTGCATAGTTGACGATTACCGCAATTCACTAGAAATGTAATGACAGGCGTTTGTAAACCATGTTTTCCGCCAAAATAAAAGATCATGTGCTTATCTCTTTCATACGGAAGCGTATTGCATTCACTTGAGGAAAAAAAAATCTACTCTGTTTTTCTGAATTAATGACTTAATTATCTCAGAATTACGAGATAATTTTAATGAAAATTTTTTTTTTGCTCTGTTTTTCTGAATTAATGACTTAATTATCTCAGAATTCTGAGATAATTTTTTCTTGAAATAAAAATATTTGCTCTGTTTTTCTGAATTAATGACTTAATTATCTCAGAATTCTGAGATAATTTTTCATAAAAAAATATTTTGTTCTGTTTTTCTGAATTAACGACTTAATTATCTCAGAATTATGAGATAATTTTTCATTAAAAAAAAATTGCTCTGTTTTTCTGAATTAATGACTTAATTATCTCAGAATTCTGAGATAATTAAGTCATTAATTCAGAAAAACAGAGCAAATATTTTTATTTCAAGAAAAAATTATCTCAGAATTCTGAGATAATTAAGTCATTAATTCAGAAAAACAGAGTAGATTTTTTTTCCTCAAGTGAATGCAATACGCTTCCGTACTTTCAAGTATAGAAATTGTTACAAAACTAATTATGAAAGTGTCCTTTATTTTTTAGTGCATTTGTTTTACAAAATATGGCTATTACTGTCATTGGATTAATATTATAACTAATATTATATAGTAGGTGTAATGTAAATAGACACTGTAACTAAAAGAGGTTTGAATTTTTCTTTGTTTAATTTGCACATTGAATATGGGTTGGAGCTTTTAATTTTGAACTCTCAAAGTGCACCAGATTGATGAATTTAACATTAAAATGCACAAAATTTTCTCACGGGGGGGCATGCCCCCGAACCCCCCTAGAAGAACCAAGGTCCACCCACCACAGTTTTAACAAAAAATCCTGTAAGAAACACTTGTATTGCTATGCCAGAGCCGCTTATAGCTTGTTTTAGGATTCACCACTGTGGAGTATAGTTCAACTGTATTAATAAATGTCAAATTTGTACTTATTTCATCTGTAAACTCTCACTCGTTCCTATACATACATACATACTCACTCATTACATGGCATTAGTGGTTTTAATGAATAGGAGTTGGTATGCATATAATTAAGGGCGTGCAAAGATGGGTGGTGTTTATGATCATATAGTGGGCCGGTCTGGGCCAAAATGCCCGGGCCGATTTTTTGTCCCAGTCCAGCCCTGGTGGCTAATAACACATTTTTCGGTGGTATGACAAACTCAGAACACATACTTAATTTTGACTTTACAGGGACTTTAAAATATTCTGGCTGACCCCCCAGCGTGAGTTTTTCAAGGTGACCGTTATTCAGAATGTGTCACTTTATGGTTTCCATGGTGACGCGTCATTGCCTGTCACGTGACACACCGCAGCAACAACAGAGCTGAATGAATGATGATCTGCTTTTATGTCATTTTTCCTTTTTTATTCAAAATATTCACAAATTTGTTAGATATGGCATGAAATATCTGATATTCCGATTGTCAAATATATGCAAGTGGAAGTGTTTTGTTTTTTGAACACCTTTATAACGATCGCGTTAGTTGAGCTGTATGCCATGTTAGTTTGTGCCACAGATGCAGTTCAGAGAATCGGATCTGTTGGATTTACAACAAGTGAATTCATCCACTTCTCCCGAAATACATAAAAGTAAATGGCAGGTGAACTGGGAGAAGAACAGAGTAAACTTTAAAGTTACTTACACAATGTGTATCTGATATGAATAAAACTAATTATAATGGAAAGGATTATTATTGCCTCTTCCTTTGACATCAGTGTGTATTTTACAAACTCTAAATGTATTGTTTTTTAGTACTTATGTCTGAAACCTAAAACAAACATTATGTGGATGAAAACACTGAAAAGTTGTGATATATGACAGCTGAGCGCGCCTCTGGCTCAGCGCCAGCCAACGCGCGAAAGCACATTTGAATTTAGCAGTTGATCACGTCATGCACTGACCGTTCTAATCACACCGGTGTGATCGTACACTCCAGGGACCAGCCTAGACTGATCACACCGGTGTGGTCGTACGTGCGAAAGGGTTAAAAATAAGAAGAATGTATTTATGTAAATTCAAATATATTTATAATATGAAATGTCCGATTTTTTTTTTTTTTTTTTTTTAACCTACGAAATGTTTTGGCGGCACCCCTGACACAGTCAGGGGGCACCCCAGTGTGCCGCGGCACCCACTTTGAGAAAGGCTGGTCTAATTAGTCACCATTGTCCTGTCTTGTTTTGCCCCCTCCTGGGCTTTGTTTTTCCTATTATTTGTATATAATAAACCGTGGGAGACCGGGGATGGTTGTAACACGGGTCAGTTGTAACAATTCCAATATGTCCAATCAGGAACTAGTTACAAATCACCTGATTCACTTCGCACATGCTCAGTTTAGTTCTTATTCCACATGTGATAAAGTAGAGCCCTGTGGCACACACAGCACATGTTAGAGTGGAAAAAACAATTTTGAGATAAGAAAGTTACTTTTTTTACTTTTTTTGTTTTTGTTATGGGAATTTCTGCTTTGTAGTTAAACTCATCAAACTTTTATTATGTTTATTGTGTGTCTGTGTAGATATTTTCCATGCAAGTTGTTAGTGCTAATGTTTTGCCTGTTAGCTGTAAGGTGAGCTAGTTCATGGCTACATGACTCTGGGTTAGTTGTAACAACAAGACTCTGGGTTAGTTGTAACAACAATGAAACATTAAATTTTATTATGGGCAATACTATAGACTGACAGTAACAACCATGCTTACACAAATAGAATGTTCAAGTGTTCAAGTTCAATTTATTATGGTCAATTACTATGACAGAGTAACAACAGAGTCACACACACACACACACACACACACACACACACACACACACACACACACAATGTTCAAGTGTTCAATTTTATTAATTATTATTATTTAAAATTTACAATTTTATTATTCAATTTATTATAATTATTTTATTTATTATTTATTATAATTTTATCAATTTATAATGGTCAATTACTATGACTGAGAGTGACAAACACACTGAGACTAAGAGTGACACACACACATCAGTTATATTGAAAAGTCAGTGTTGAATAAAAACCTTTCAAAATAAATTTTTTTGTCAAAATCCTTATTTCATTATGTTACATATCACCCCGGTGGATATCATAATGTTACATCTCACCCCAGGGTATGTTACAACTAACCCAGACTATGGGGTGAATTGTAACATTTCACTCCTCGTGTTTGAAACTAAACCATGCATTTTCTGTTTGTGTTGCAAAGATAATAGCTATGTCATTTAATAGTAGACACTTGTAACTAGTTTGGATCACATTTTGAACACACTGACTTCAAAGTACTACAAGATATAGACAGAAAGGTCAAAACTGTTACAACCATCCCCGGTCTCCCCCTGGCTGCGATTGGGTTCATTCCCTTCATCACCCTTCCAACATCATAACAGTATATGACTGGTTCAGGAAGTGGTTCGAATCTTGGCGCGACATTTTGACAGATATATAAACCAATGGTTTAAACCCAACCACTTTCCAGTTTTAAATAATAAATATTGCTCCTCCTGCCTATTATGACCAAAGTATTGATTTACACACATTTGATAGCCCCAATTATTTCAAGGTAATACATTTATTACACAGTTATGTAGTTTCTGGGGATATATAATGATGATTGTATAATTATATACCACCAGAAACTACACAATATATTTATTTAAATAGATTATTATTTTTAAAAAATTTGACCGTTATTTCTAAGCCTTAACTGGTGCAAAATATGCTACAGTGTATCACAGATCATCAGGTCATCTGTAATGTATCTGCTTGTTTTACACTCTTTGACCACCAGGTGGGATTGTGAGCAAATGAAGCCTCGAGAAATGAACCCTTTTGTGAACCACTTGACTGAAAAGCTTCAATGCTTCATGGGGCTTCAATCTCGCCACCACAACTAAATAAACTTCTAGAAAATGTTTTTCACGAGTTCACACTTACACATAATCAGATAGTGTAAAGTAGTACGCGTATTTGGCGAGCTGTCTGAGGAGAGGGCTCCGAGATCGGGATTTTGGCCCGAACCCAGAGTAGCCTTCTCCCCCTGTATTCCTGGTTAGGAAAGTAACCAGTCGAGTGTGAGGACTCGGAGACAGGGTGGTGGAGGGATGCAGAAAACTGTCGAGGAACAAACATAGGTGAGTCGCCTGCGTATATATAGCCTATAGGCCTCCACTCACTTTGCTGATTGGGTAGACATGTTGAGTACTGATTGTTGACAGCTGGTTGGAATGACGTGATTATTGGATGGATAATTTGAACTTGTTCCTACCGAACTTTATAAAAAAAAAAAAAAAATATATATATATATATATATATAGTTATAACATAAACAACAGCAATTACAGTTTTTCTCGATTGCTTAAACACTATAACCAGGCTTTTGAACTAAAATTTCAAAACCATAATGCCATTTATCAAAAAGCACACCCATTTTCCTAAACTATAAACATTATTCCCTGTTTTGACACATGAGTCAGATTTGTTGAACTGTCACTGCAAAACTCTACACACAAATCCCTTCATTTCTCATTGCCTACACCATGTTGTCATGTATAAAGCACTAGCACTCAATATTGTTCACTCAAGTCAGCACAGCTTCAGCTCAGTTAGCACACAATTACCCAGGTGGAAACACTAGGAGTCAAAATTTAACACTCATCAATCAGATCCTTCAATAGATAGATAAACGGGCCCAAATCAGTTTATTGAGTTTTGGAACAATGGATCCAGAAAGACATGAAGGAAGAGATCGAGGAGGGATAAGGAGGAGGAGGAGGAGGAGGACGAAGGGCAAGAAGACAAGCAGTCTCAGATGAAATTCAAGCCACTCTAGTTGCCCATGTCTGTGTCAATGGTATGACTATGAGGGAGGCTGGGCTACGAGTAAGGCCAAATTTGAGTTGCTTTACCGTCGCCTCAAGAGCCTTCAGGGAGGAGTGGTGGCAAACAGAATTCTATCACTGAATAAAAGACAAACATTTCCAATAGTCTTTGATGAGGTTTATTTTCTTGCAAGAAAGGCCAGCAGTCGTACAGTCACACAGAGTGACAGAGTGTAACAGTGAAGGGAGGGCATCCTTGCTCCTTTATAGTCTTGACTCCCAGAATGTTATCTTTCTAGGCAAATGATGGTATTTCAACCATACGTGGAACATTCTTAGACGTGTTCATCATATTGTCTCCTTGAGTGGATCGAGGCCCTCCTGTCACCTACTAACACTCTTTACCATTCCAATACAATTCCACATAGAATAAGGTTTTGTGTGTGCTCTTTTACTGTCATATGATGGTCACACACATCTTACTGTAAGTAAGTAAATACTGTAAAAAAAAATTAGAGGAGAGAGTAAAAAAATATATATAATTTTGTGTGTGTGTGTGTGTGTGTTGTACTGTGTAGTACATGAATGAATAAAAATGTGCCAGTGTATCCATTGGTTGTGTCTTTTGTGTTCTTCATGTGTAAAGGTTTGTGAGGGGAGGAACCACAAGTAACATAACTTACCAGTTTTGGAAATGTTGTTTTGAATTTATTGCACCAGTGTGTTAGACTATGTTGTAGTGTGTGTGATTTTGAGTGCTTGTGTGTCCAGTGTGAGGGCAAAGTTTGGTTTTTCAGCAAGAGTGAGTGGTTTTGAGTGTAGAGCTTCATTTTGACCTGAAAATAGGATGTTTGGGGAATTGGGTGAGATGTTATGGATTTGTGTTTACTGTTTTGAGAATATGAGGCATAGTTTCAAGAAATGTGTTTAAGCAATCGAGAAAAACTGTAAGTCAATAGAACAAAAGTGTCTTTTTTTTAACAGTGAGTGTAAATTTCACATGTTGTCTTATTTACTAGATTTACTAGAGTTTTCCATTAGCTTTCATTATCCAGAAACAGTATTCAAATATTTTACAATAAAATCAAAAAAAAAAAATGTAAAATAACCGTATAAGTGGAGCTGTTGACATATTTTCACTTGTAATAAAACACCTCAATGGAAACTGAGTACAAGAATGTAAAAAATGTGTTTTTTACTAACGTAATATAAAAGTATCAATTTATAAAAACAAAAAATATTAACTTTAACAGGCTAAACTATTGAATGCAGTGTTATATGATCATTGTGTATTTATTGCGTTTCTCCCTCAGTTTCTCAACATGCTCAACATGTTTGTGTGTAGATTACAGTTTTTTACGATTGCTAAACGACAGTGGGCACAACTGGAGTCACATGTGCAAAACTCTAACTACAGTCTACACAGCAGCAGTTCATGTGGACCAAACTCTAGTTCGTTTTTCATTGCTTGAACACAGTTTTCAAAACTCTACACACTTATCCCATGACTTTAACCACAACCTGCACAACACTGTGGATTTACAGCACTTTGTTCAAATGCTAACACACTGCTGTCAAAACTGTGAACCACACATTCAAAACAGAATAGATTTCAACCTTGTGCCTTTCAAACACTGCTGATTGCAATTTCAGCTGAAAGGCTCCCATACACAAAATAAATATATTTGGAATATATTTTTTGGAATATCTGCAAATATTCTAAATTGGCCCAATAAATATATTTTAGTTACAGTAAATATATGTAAATATATTTCACACTTACAGTAACATAAGTGTACTGTATTTCAAAATGATAAAAATAAGTGACCAACAATGCAAATATATTTCAATGTATTTGGAATATATGCCACATACATTTTTTACACTTTACTGTAAAATATATTTCAATATTTTTTTTTTTCTGTATGGGTGGAGGTGGAAAGTGTTTGGTCACCACCCACATGACCAAATGTCTCTTTTGGAAGCCATGCGTGCCGGATGTGAGGACACGACTGCCAGGGATGGATAAGGCACTCCAGAAGGTTCTTCCCCAGGTGCATGGCAAGAGAGAATATTAGATGTGATGTTGATGAAAACCTGTGGCCTGATGCTAGAGAGAGGCAGGATTAGCCCCTCAATTATTTGTTCAAATTACATTACATTACATTATATTAGGCTACATTACATTACATGTTCGTATGTATACTTTTAGTTTCTACCTTTTTTTTTTTTTCTCATTACTGTTATTCCATAAATTATTACAGACTATTGAATCAAACTGCTAATTTTCATTTACCTTAAAGAATTGTTATGTTCTAAAAATTTAAATAAATCATGTGAAAGAATGTCACTCTTTTCTTTGAAGAAAATATTACTTTGTATGAAGTCACTGAAATTGTTCAAACTGTAAAGATGAAAAGTTTGTATTTTCTGTATTGGTGTTTGATGCTAGTGTTTTTACTCTCAGTGTGTTCTGAGTGACAGTGTGTGTTATCTCAGTGAGGGTTGTGCATAGTGTTTGGCTGCACTGAGCCTGTTTTGAGCCGTGTGTTAAGAGTTGTGTTACTTGGAGTGAGTTTTGCAGGTGATGTGAACTGTTTAGCTCAGGTGACTGTTGGTAGTGCAGACTGTAGTTAGAGTTTTGCACATGTAGCTCCAGTTGTGCTCACTGTCGTTTAGCAATCGGAAAAAAACTGTAAATGCATGACAGGAAGAAGCTCTTCACCTACAAACTAAAAACACAAACTCTGAAGGGCCATTTTCTCACCTAAGATGTTTGTCCACTAACAGATCAAACCACATTTCTGAAGAAACCCGACCGCAACAGTTTCAGTTTGACTCAGAAGATGAACGTCAGTAAAACTGTGAGATCAGACATGCCTTTAACTATGTACTTTTTCCATATATATTAAAATTGAGTACTGGATAAATAAACAACCATTTTAAAATAACTAATTAAGCTTTATTTTACTATGCAAAGTAATTCATCCAATATTCTTCTGTTTTTACATATTTAACACAGTAAGGCAACTAATTGTGTGCAATTTGAATGCAACATTTTAAATCTATTAAAACAATTATTAAACTAAAGTTGTAAATAACTCAGTTTCAATTGGAAAGACGAGGAGCTGCTCATAATGAGTAAATAACATTGCAGTGCATGCTGGGAACTTGAGGACCAGCAAGGATTTTTTAAAATCATTTTTAATCTTCTGTAAATGTAAACTGGGCATAGGAACATAGTTTTAAAGTGTGTGTGTGTGTGTGTGTGTGTGTGTGTGTGTGTGTGTGTGTGTGTGTGTGTGTGTGTGTGTGTGTGTGTGTGTGTGTGTGTGTGCGTGCGTGCGAGAGAGAGAGAGAGAGAGAGAGAGAGAGAGAGAGTGTGTGCGAGTGTGTGTGTGTGTGTGTGTGTGTGTGTGTGTGTGTGTGTGTGTGTGTGTGTATTAGGAGGGTCAGACTCTGTTGAGGGAGGTCTTGCTCACATTACTTCTGTTGTGTTTGTTTAGATCAGTTGTGCTAGTGTTATTACATCAGAAAATGTTTCACATGTTTGTTTTGTTCTGTTTGTGTTTCTGCCGTCTGATCGGTAAGTTATCATTTCTGTAATTTAGTCACATCTCAGAGTAATAAACTCCTGCGGCGGTTCAAATTATTTTGACAGATTATTTTCATCTGCTTTGATCAAATCTCTTTTGTTGTTTAAGATACAAATGCAAATCATCCCAAAAAATGTCTAAAAAAATATTTAAATCATTTTAAATACTTCAGCAGTATAAACAACTATAAAAGTCTTGGAAATCCAGTAATTTAAAATGTGTTGAATATATACAGCATATTTAAACTTGCTAAATTGATCATATAATTTTGATTTGATTCTACAGCAGATCATTTTAAAACACATTAAAAGATTAAATGATTGACTCTCTCGAGTCTGTCTATTCACTTCCATTCCACACACACTTCCATTCCACACACACACACTCTTCCATTCCTAGAGCTTCCGAACAAATCTTTGGGGTGCGACGGATGGGGCAGTGAACCCGAGGTCAGTCCTAGAGCTCGTCCTGTCCGATTTTAGGGAAACATCGGGTCTATTGGTGTAATCATCATGGGGAATTCTCACAGATCGTCTTTTTACTCTTTTAATTTAAACTGTTTATAACTGTAAATTTTCCTTGCTTTTATTTTGTGATTATTTTAATTCCTTTCTGTGTAAACCACTTTGATTGTCAGTGTATGAAATGTGCTATTTAAATAAACTTGCCTTGTCTTGTTAGTTTATGTGACTTTTCATTTAGTTTGTAGTCTCTGCTGCTGTTAAAGGTTACAAACTGATCTCAGACTTTCTAAACCAACATGAGCATTAATCTGAAAACCTGTTCATGTTCATCAGGAGTGTTTGCTGCCGAAACAAATGAAATACAGTCAGTGTCAGTGATGGAGGGAGATTCTGTCACGCTGAACTCTAATGTTACTGAAATACATGAAGACAACAACATACTGTGGAAATATGGAGCTGAAAAGTACATTATAGCTGAAACCAGTATAAATTATGGGATCTTATATAATGCATATATTAAAAGTAATAATGTTACTGATGGGAGATTCAGAGACAGACTGAAGCTGGACGATCAAACTGGATCTCTGACCATCACAAACACCAGAACTGAATGTGAGCGGAGGCTATTGCCACCTAAGATATAGAATATGTTTTGTAAATGCTCCCAACTACAGGGTTTCCAAATAAATGGAAAAAACAAGCAGAGATGCGTACAATCTTTATTTGACACCAAAGTAGTAAAAGGATAATCATACAAAAATTATAAGAAAAAATACACAAGTTACAAATACAACAACATTCACACAAAAGAAAAGAATAAATCAAAGTGGCCACCTGTAAAATTGGATCTTGGACCGTCAATATCAATATCCCTTGGGATAAGTCACATTTGGGAAAGAGAAAGAAAAGAAAACAAAATATCCAAATGAATTAAATTCAAACCACCTCAATTCACACCTTCATACAAATGTATAACCAAAAATCACAATCCACACAATAAACAACAAGGTATAAATGAATTAAATAAATCCTCCCAATCCCAGCAGCTAATAGCCCATGGTAGTTGTAAAAGAATTGACAGTAGATAAGAGCGGTGGCAATAACCACCCACAGTACTCAAGAACACAATTAGCCACAAAAGAAAAGAACAAAAAGAGTAATATCAAATTAAAGAAAATACAATTAGATCAATCAATATAACAAATAAATAATTCAATACCCAATCATCTCCGCACACGCACACACTTCCATACACACAAACGCCACCACAAACACGCGTTCACACCGAGCTCACTCAAACATGCGCTCGCCTCAACACACACTCAAATAAAGACTCGTTCACATCAAACGTGTTCACACAAACATGCGTTCACACGAACACCCGCTCGCATCTCACACACATAAAACCCCGCTCACACAACTGTGCGCTCGCACAAACACACGCTCGCATCAACACACACGTGCGCTTCTCAATCACAGTAGACCGTGGTGGGACTTGAGCGCGCACCCTCTTCAGTCTTTCTTCACAACACAGCACCACGGGTCGCAGTTAGCGAGCCGCCACACAGCAGCAAAACAACAGCGGGCAGATTTCTATAAAAATAGTTACTCAATTTGGTCATTAACCACGCATACACTATATCTAAAATTACATCTCTGATTAACAAACAACTTACAAAATAACATATCAACTTACCTACAGCACAATTGACTGGCCCTCGGTGAGAACGGTGAACAAACCACCCATAGGCCTACTGCCTCGATCACACTATATAAACGAGTCATCATTAAAAACGGCGCTATTAAAGAATAATTGCAGCAACATATCAATGCAGTAACATACCTTGATATATGTTAATGCAATTGAACATCCACAGGCCCACGGCAAAAGTTAAAAAAGGGATTTCCAACTTATGCAGGTCTACAACACTTAATACGCGCTCAATGCTTGATGCATAATAGATTGCTCTTGCGACACAAAAGAATGCAGCCTGCGTACCATGCCGGAAGGAAAACGGAAGTAAGAGGAAATCTCCGCGTTTTTAAAGGGCTATCCCTGCGTCCCAATGTGCATACTATCCGCCCTATCTGCCCTAAATAGTATTGACAATTACTAATGTCACATACTATATAGGATGGATAGTATGCACATTGGGACGCAGGCCGTGAGCGTACCATGCCAGAGAGAAAACGGAAGTGAAAGGGAATCTCCGCATTTTTAAAGGGGCCGTGAGCTTAACTTCCGCCCAGCTCCATCCACCTACACAGAACGGAAGACCCTAAAAGGGTCACCCCATTACATGAACATACTGGAGTTTATAAACTAGAGATAATAGGACAGACACTGACATCAAAAACATTCAGTGTTTCTGTCTATGGCACACACCACACTGCTGCACTCGGACGCGCGCTTCAATCCGTTCCGTTGCGGATAATAATGTTGCATTATCGAACGTTGTGTCGTCGTGGATATTGTTGTATTGCTAAATCCCCGACCACTATGTCGGTCTGAGACAGCGAGACCTAGACAAGACCGAGAGGTCCGAGACCAAGACAAGACCAAGACCAAAGACCGTCAAGGCCGTGACAAGACCGAGACCACGTAAAAGTGGTCTCGAGACCAAGACCGGTCTCGAGACATAGGGTGAATTGCCCTAATGTGGGACATTTTTTGCACTTAAGACTTCTGTGACATGTTGCAATGTGTAACCAAAACATTATATCCACACCCAATACCATTTTAAAAACCCCAGGATGTGTCCTAATCAAATCAAAAGAAATTCATAAGCTGTAACTCCAGTTGAAAACATTTAATAAACTTTTAATTCATAAGCTGTAACTCCAGTTGAAAACATTTAATAACAATATTTATCTGTCTCAATAAAAACAAATTGCAGAGGTTAACTTTGGACTCCTACATTTCGGGAAACAGGCAGTCCTTGCATGTTAAGACACCTTTATCGTCTATAACACCATTGTTCTCTGCACAGCTTTGGTGGAACCACTGGGAACAGACTGAACAAGAAAGCCACTCCTCTGTGACCTTGGGGTCATTTATGTTACCATACAAATGCTGACAGATAGCACAAGCATCCTGGTTCACCTGTCTGTTGTTTGTATTATTTTGCTTTTTCCCCTTGTTCCCTTTGTTCTTAACCCCTCTCTCTTTGATGAAAGAAAAATGGGCATTGCTAGTCAAATCATAAGAAGGAGGCTTTGCCCTCTGGCGGCTGGTAGTTGGGCGTTCTCTAACAGGAATGGTGATCAATGACTTAAAGGAGACATCTGGCTGTGTCATCACTTCAACTTCCTCTGCCAGAGGTGGTGGGGTTACAATGGCAGACAGTAGAAAGTGTTGTGAAGTCTGTGGAGCAGGGGGGATTTCTGGCTGAACAGCTTCATGCAGTGGGTGGTAAGGGATGGGCTCTGGAAGATCCCTAATTTGTGGATGGCAGAAATCATCATCATCATCTTGTGGAGGACAACATGGTTCTGGTGCAGGAGGGGGCACCTCATTTGGTTCCACTGGAGTCTCTCCAAAGGGTCTCTCAGTTGTTTGTGAAGGTAGGTAAAGATTTGTATTGATCTTGGCCGGGTTGAATGGGAATATCCCTGACCCACGAAATCCAGCCTGGGCATTTGATGGTGTAGCAGCTTCCTTCCAGGCCTTAGAAAACAGTGGCATGAACAATGCCCTGTCAAGCCGTTTCCCTCCACTCTCTGTTGTGATCTTTCGTCCCTCAAGCCTCCAGTAATGTTTTAAGCTCTTGAACAGCGCTCTGTCCGCTGGCTGTAGATAGTGAGTAGTGTGAGGAGGCAGGGCAAACACACAGACGTTGTTCTCCTTCATAATAGCTAAAAAGTCGATATTGTAGACATGAGAGGCATGACCATCGACAAAGAGCAGGTGGGGCCGTGGATCATTTTGTGGAAGGCTTTGTACAAACCACTTCCCCCATTCTGTGAATAACTCTGCATTTATCCACCCATTATCAGACATCCTTAGGTGCGTGTTGTTGGGGGACCCAAAAAGCCAGTCTGCCCTTAGCCTCTTGCCTTTGAATATGATGAGTGTTGGTCCATACCCACCAGCAGCATTGATGCTGGCAAGACAGGTCGAAGTCTCGCCCTTCTCACCACTGGTAACCTCAAAACAAGGTGACCCAACCTCAGCAACCACCCTAGTTGACAGGAAGTGGTCCTGGAGCCCTGTTTCATCGCAGTTCCATAAATGATCAGGAGCATTCTCCAACCCCAGACTCTCAATTGTATTCTTATATTTTTCAAACCAACTTTTCACCACAGTAGGGTTGAACCCTGCAGCTCTTGAGGCTGAGAGTGCCTCTGGTTTTCGGATGCTCAGGTTCTTGTTTCGTTTCAAAAAACCCTGAAACCATTTGTAGCCAGCCTTTCCCTTTTCTTTGCTGAATCCCCTAATTCCTTTCTTCTCTGCAAACTGGTAGGCCAGTTTCTGTATGTCTTGCATTCTTAGGGGGAATCCGTGTTTTCCTAATGTGCATATAACTTGCCCTAGTTCAGCTTCATCCTCCTTGCTAATCAGTGGTTTTCTTCCTATAGTATGGTGAAAGTGGCCATTGCCTTTTACCCTGCGCTGGAGAGTTGATTTAGGGACATTCCATGCCCTGGCCAACAGTCTCAGCTGAGGGACCCCACCATCCTCAAGAATCTCCCTATATTCCTCTATGGCTCCTTTCATCCTGTCCTGCCTCCACTGATTAAGTTTCTTTCTCTTATCCGTTCCCTGCTTCTGCCTCTTTTTCTGCATCTGACAATCTGTCCCTGTTTTTCTCACCTTTGCCATTGTGATCTGAAATACATTTCATTGAATTAAACAGATGGATGAAATAAAATGGAATGCCTTTATTGGTTTTCTATGCGTTTTTAAATTCAGAGCTATTTTTTATTTTAAGTCAACTACACACACACACAGCTATTTTTCATTCACAGCTATTTTCATTTTAAGTCAACTACACGCGCGCACACACACACACACACACACACACACACACACACACACACTTGCATACAAATGCGCACGCACACATACACACAAAACAAGATCCTTCAAATCGCCCTCCAATAATAAAGAAATCACAATCCTACATCACTAGTATGTATAAGTATACTATAGGCCTATTAAATAAATGCTTTTAAAATTACAGTTGATTACTCGCTGGGTTTGTATTGCTGGGTAAATGTAACACACAAACAAACAGCAGAAGAACATCATTGATTCACACTTCTACTCTCAGACAAACACACACGAGTCTCATGGACGATCTTCAGAAACTGTATAAACCACATCCTGATTCATACACTGCATTCATACAACCAAGAGACCATTGCACATTTTACAAAACCTTAAACCCCTGATGAAGATCACCACTGTGAAATTAATTCCATTATTGCATTGATTTACACACAACATTTACAGTTTGACTATCCTGGGATTATAATAATAATATCAACGTCTTTGGTTTTGCATGCAGGACAAATCAAACATGTGGTAAGTCATTCACCAACGTGAGATTCTGCTAAATAAACCTCTAGAAAATGTATTTAGTTAAATCATAAACAACAGCAAACATTTTTTTTTTTTTTTTTTTTAATGCATATATGGAGCTGTTAGCATACTTTCACCTAATAAAACACCTCAGTGGAAGCTGAGTACAAGAATGTAAAAATGTGTGTATTTCTACTTGCGTAATATAAAAGTATCAATTTCTAAAACAAAAATAATAACTTTAACAAGCTAAACTATTGAATGGCAGTGTTATATGATCATTGTGTAATTACTGATTTTCTCCCTCAGTTTCTCAACATGCTCAACATGTTTGTGTGATTAAAAGCATGACAGGAAGAAGCTCTTCAAAAATAGAGTTTTTCTCACCTACAAGATGTTTGTCCACTAACAGATCAAACCACATTTCTGAAGAAAAACCGACCGCAACAAGTTTCAGTTTGACTCCAAACCTCACTAAAACTGTGAGATCAGACACGCTTTTAACTCTCCACATTTTCCCTATATATATATATATATATATATATATATAAATATATATATATATATATATATATATATATATATATATATATATATATATAGGGAAAATGTGGAGAAAAAGTTTCAGTTTGACTCCAAACCTCACTAAAACTGTGAGATCAGACAGGCTTTTAACTCTCCACATTTTCCCTATATATATATATATATATAGGGAAAATGTGGAGAGTTAAAAGCCTGTCTGATCTCACAGTTTTAGTGAGGTTTGGAGCAGGGCCGGAGTGGGGCCACTTTTCAGCCCTGGAGTTCAGGCCCAAGACCGGCCCACTTTTTCCATGGTGGAATTCCAAATTAGCACTTTTTCCAATTTGGATAAATGAAGCAACAGTTCAGCTGTTACTATTGTGTAGTTTGTATTAATAGTAAAGATGAAAAACCGCACTCTCAGCCTCAGGTTCTATTTTCATACATTTATTATTACCATGTCCTCACAGACGCGTTTCGGCCTAAGCCATCATCAGTGTGTATGGCTTAGGCCAAAACGCGTCTGTGAGGACATGGTAATAATAAATGTATGAAACTAGAACCTGAGAGTGCGGTTTTTCATCTTTACTTTTGATAAACGTTTTTTATTACTCGCACCCATAAACTATTTTGCGAGTTGAGCGCGCCTGCTCTTAATAATAGTTTGTATTAATACCATAGTTCAACAAATAATGTAAAGGTTAAATAATAATTCACTTAGACTTTATAAGAAGCAATTGCGACTTTATATCACACAATTCTGACTATATCTGGCAATTCTGAATTTCTGACTTTAAAAGAAGCAATTGCAACTTTATTTCACGCAGTTCTGACTTTATATCTTGCAATTTCTGACTATAAGAAGCAATTGCGACTTTAATTCACACAATTCTGACTTTATAACACGCAATTGCGACTTTATATCTCACAATTTTGACCATCTCGCAATGCTGACTTTATAACACGCAATTGCAACTTTATTTCAGGCAATTCTGACTTTATATCTCGCAATTCTGACTTTATTTCACGCAATTCTGATGTATTCCGAGATGTAAACTCGCAATTGTGAGATAAAAAGTCGCAATTATCTTTTAAAATGTTTTATTCTGTGGCGGAAACAAGCTTCCATACCTCCTGGCCTCTTCCTCCCATCCATCCTCCCTGACGCGTACCGTTACGGTAGGGCCGGCCCAGCTATCGGTAGGCGCCGGCGATGCCGCGGGCCCGCGGCCGCGGTAGCCTACCTAAAACGTTTTGGAAAAGACGGGCTATGGACCCAACCAACTCTATAGTAGGGGAGGGGAGAACTCCCTCACATGGTACAACCCATGCAGAGGCTGCGCGCTGCAGTGTCAGAAGGCGGAACGTGTAATGTTACTAACGTGACATTGAAATGTGAAACAAACAAAAAAAAATCCTCGACCGGTCCAAAAGTGAAGCGGCCCACCGGGAATTCTCCCGATTCTCCCGATTACCCAATCCGGGCCTGGTTTGGAGTCAAACTGAAACTTGTTGCGGTCGGTTTTTCTTCAGAAATGTGGTGAAATTTATTCAGTTTTTAATATATATATATATATATATATATATATATATATATATATATATATATATATATATATATATTAAAAACTGAATAAATAAACAACAATTTTAAAATCACTAGAGTTAGTCTATTTTACCGTGAAAAGTAATTCATCCAATATTCAGACAATATTCTTCTATTTTTACATATTTAACACAGTCAGGCAAGTAATTGTGTGCAATTTGAATGCAACATTTTAAATCTATTAAAACAATTATTAAACTAAAGTTGGAATAACTCAGTGTATGTGTGAGTGTGTGTTTGTGTGAGCTTGTGTGAGTGTGTGTGTGCGTGCGTGCGTGCGTGTGTGTGTGTGTGTGTACATTAGGAGGGTCAGACTCTGTCGAGGGAGGTCTTGCTCACATTACTTCTGTTGTGTTTGTTGAGATCAGTTGTGCTAGTGTTATTACATCAGAAAATGTTTCACATGTTTGTTTTGTTCTGTTTGTGTTTCTGCCGTCTGATCGGTAAGTTATCATTTCTGTAATTTAGTCACATCTCAGAGTAATAAACGGTTCAAATTAGATTATTTTCATCTTCTGTGATCGAAATCTCTTGATGTTTTAGATATTTTAGATTCAGTGATTACAAATGCAAATCCTCCCATGAAATAAAAAAATATATAATTTAAAACATTTTATACTTCTGCTGTAATCATAAACAACTACAATTAAACAACAATTAAAAATGATTATTATTATTATTATTCATTATATATTTTTTGTTCTACAGCAGATCATTTAAAAACACATTAAAGATCATATTATTGATTCTCTCATGTCTGTCTGTTCATATGTGAGTTTTCATTTAGTTTGTAGTCTCTGCTGCTGTTAAAGGTTACAAACTGATCTCAGACTTTCTAAACCAACATGAGCATTAATCTGAAAACCTGTTCATGTTCATCAGGAGTGTTTGCTGCCGAAACAAATGAAATACAGTCAGTGTCAGTGATGGAGGGAGATTCTGTCACTCTAAACACTGATGTTCCTGAAATACATGAAGACGACGATATACTGTGGAAATATGGAGCTGAAAAGTACATTATAGTTGAAACCGATAGAAATTATGGGATCTTATATCATACATATATTAATAGTAATAATTTAACTGATGGGAGATTCAGAGGCAGACTGAAGCTGGACGATCAAACTGGATCTCTGACCATCACAAACACCACAACTGAACATGCTGGAGTTTATCAACTAGAGATAAGTGGAGTGAAACGGACATCAAAAACATTCAGTGTTTCTGTCTATGGTGAGTCGAGATGTAATTCCTCCTGCGTTTCTTGTTTCATTAGCTATTTACATATTAAAATGTTTAATGTTTATGTTATATGAGATGACAGACACAATCACTGATCATCAACACATCCATATTTCTGTTTACTTATCTCATCTTTCTCAGCTCGTCTGCCTGTTCCTGTCATCAGCAGTAACTCTTCACAATGTTCTTCATCAAATTGTTCACTGGTGTGTTCAGTGTTGAACGTGTGTGATGCGACTCTGTCCTGGTACAAAGGAATCAGTGTATTGTCCAGCATCAGTGTGTGTGATCTCAGCATCAGTCTCTCTCTACCTCTGGAGGTGGAATATCAGGATAAAAACACCTACAGCTGTGTGGTGGCTTATTCATTCATCAATCAGACTCAACATCTGGACATCAACACACTCTGTCACACATGTGCAGGTACAGCAGCACTAATATATGTTTATTTCCTGACCTGATCTCTGATTTTGTTATAGATCACAATGACACATTCACTTACATTAATGTCTCTCTTTTCCTCTCCTTCAGTTCCTCCAGTCTCAGTGTCTCTGATAGTGTTGATCTCTGCTGGATCTCTGATGATTGTTGCTGGATTTTGGATCTTCTGGATCTGCAGGAAATGTAGAAAAATTGACAAAGAAGGCAAG
>NW_028296051.1:0-20000 GCF_964197995.2 Scardinius erythrophthalmus
AAGTAGAGGCTACAATCACTTTTTGGCACGTAAAATACTGCATTATAATGGTTGTACTGGCCATCTACAGGTATTTTAAGAGGTAAAAAGTACTATGTGAGTTATGTGAGTTACTATGTCACAGCAGGATGCACGGTAAAACTCTCTCCAATATGATATATTAACATAATGCTTGATCTGTAGAGAAAAGGCTGTGGATTTGCATAAAATGACTTTATTTTGTTGGAGTTTGTTGCTGTTTTTAAACGACTCGCTACCGTGTGCCTGTTAGATCACAAACAGCACAAGGACTATGAATCGGCATCAAACGCACAGTAACTGGAATTTAAAACTGTGAAGAAACAAATGATCAAACTGTTGGACAGATATACACTAGGATTTGTGCGCTCGACATGTCTTCGCTTTGTGCCGTGAACTTTTAAATGCACACTTGCTGTGACTCCATGTCGCTTTGAGCACATCATTCTGCACCCGCGATGCGCATACGCGCTCTGTTTTGAAGCGTTTCATATTATCATGGTTTTGCGCACTGAAAGATTATTAAAAGCCTATATTTTTTTATACCTAGCCTGCTCAATACATTTAAAATAAGCATAATTTAATTGTGTATTATTTCTGTTTAGTGTAGCGTAGGCTATATAAATACACTTCTAAATTCTTGACATTAATATATAAATATAAAATTGAGAAATGTATGATTGCCTGATTGAATTTTATAAGAGTGCGGGGTAAGTTGTGCCTTTTGGGGAAATATGTTGGGGTAAATTGTGCCAGTGCTTTCTGAAGTAAAACAGAACATTTTACTGTTATGAACCGTATGCTATATGAAAGCAAGATAAATTCAATACAAAATGACTAATTTAAGGTTTATTTAGATATTGTCACCCTGGAATACCATAGCATGCGTTTTTCCCACTATGGTCAATTGCATAGGGATTTTGTATTGAACACAACTCTGGATCACAGTGTCATAGAGACAAGGGGGCAGGCTCATTTTACTCAGACGACCAATCAGTCTCTCGGGATCATTGTGGAGCTATCAAGCTACGCCCTAGCAACCATTTAGAGCACCATAGCAACACAATATATGATATTTGTGAATCATTTCAGGCAAAAAAGGCTTTGGCAATAGATGCCTGTTGACATAGCGCTGTCTGTCAATTATGTAACATAAGAATAAAGTTACTAGGCTAATTTCTAAACATCCTATTGTGACTTAGGCCACTTAAAAACGGAATAAAACTTCTATTTATTAACATAGTGCAAACTCAAAACTGAAATCAGTGTTAGCTAAATTAAACAAATAACAGGCAGGCCTAAGTCAAACACTGATGAGGCATGACCATCTCCTCACTTCTCAAGATTATCCCCTGTGAGTATGTAGGTCTCTAGGTGGTCTGGATCTGGCACAACTTACCCCATGCCCTTTGGCACAAATCACCCCAGACCCACAAGTTTGAATAATTAGCATGATCCAGCAGTTAAGAGCTAACATCATGCTAACTGTATAGACTCATTGTGTAGCCTACTAAAGCACTAAAACATGTGTGAAATGTTTTTAAACTTGTCTATAATTGTCCAGACACTACAATCAAAAAACCTTAATCATAGGAAATTTACTTTGAAAGGGAAAAAACAATTTTTTGCCCTAAAATGTGCTTAACTCTCATGCCATGTATCTCTCTTTTTTGGAGGATGAGATAAATTGATTGCTTTTCAAAATTATGTGGTCACATGACCAAATTATTCTATGGTTTTCCAGAAACAAGGGTGGAACTACTTCCCCCCCTGGCACAAATCACCCCACTCTCCCATGTAGGGAAAACCACTGTTATGGATGTGACGTTTTCACATTATGGATGTTAAGTGTCTAAACTAATGACTTTTGATATAAAACTTAAATAGTAATGGCAAATAATTACAAAACTCTAAATTATCCATGATCCACAGGAATACTCCAGACAGTCTTTTAAAATATACAACTTATATACATAAACACGCAATACAGCCAAATTGCTCCATGTAATTTATTTTTGTGGAAAACCAGTGCAGGCCTGAGCGGCGGTCATATTTTGTACCGCCATGCGGTACATCTAGTTAGATCACAAAGAAATATAGACAATTAAATATATTTTCTCAATAACATATCCAAAAAACATATTTGTGTGTGTGTTTGTGTGTGTGTGTGTGTGTGTGTGTGTGTGTGTGTGTGTGTGTGTAAGCATGCATTATGGAGTTAACATGGAAAAACTGGTTTGATTTAGTGCAGAAAACTGGTGCAAATCATGAAGTTTAAAGTGAAAGTGAGCCAATAAGTGGTCTTCTACTGCTCTCTGCTTGCCATTCTACTGAAGTCTTTTCACATGTGCTTTTCACATGTGCTCACATTTATATTTAGACTCTAAAAAATCACTTATATAACAATAACTATTATAACACAATCATATTTTGTCAGTTTTTATCACTTCATTTGCACTGACACTTCACATAATTGCTAGGAATGTGGTAAATCATGGTAAATCACACTAGAAACATGGTAAATCATAGTAAATAATACTAGAATGTGGTGTATCAAGGTAAATCATGCTAAAATCCTGGCAAATCATTCTAGAACGTGGTATATCATGGTAAATCATGCTAGAACATGGTAAATCATGGAAAACTATGCTAGAACAGGATAAACCATGATAAACTATGGTAAATCATGTTAGAATGTGGTATATCATGGTAAATCATGCTAGAACAGGGTAAATCATGGTAAACTATGATAAACCATGATAAACTATGGTAAACCATGCTAGAATCACAGTAAACAATGGTAAATCATACTAGAATGTAGTATATAATGGTAAATCATGCTAGAATATGGTAAATCAAGGTAAACCAAGATAAAATCATGGTAAACTACGTAAATCATGCTAGAATCATTGTAAATAGTACTAAAATATGGTACATTGTTGTAGGAGGGGGCTATTTGACTAAAATGGCTATAACTCAAGAAGTAAATGAGATATCTTCACCAAACTTAGTACACATGTGTATGGGTTCAATTTGAGGTCACAGTAAACAATTTTATGGAGACCGAACCATAGGTGGCGCTATACCTGTTAAAAAGTTTTAGAACCATATATTTCCCATGGTAAACTGCCTGTATTGGCTGTAAATGGTCTTTTCCATCTATTATGTCAGTGGTTACATGCTTGCTAAATAAATCGTAATAACTTTTGATGCTTTTGTGCTTAAATGCCTAAAAGACTTTAACTGCTTGAACCCCGGTAAATGCTGCTTGCAGCTTTAATTATTATTATTATTACTAAATATTTAATTATTTCAATAATTGAAGAATTAAAACGGTACTTCAGTTTGGGCCAGCTTTTTTCAAGCAAAACTAAATACAATCTTCAAACGCATGTTCATTTGTTGTCAGGAACAAAATGTTCAACTCAATATTAAATTCCACAGTGATCTTTGAATCCTTTCAACCAGGGTGCGATTTGTGAATAAAGGTTTTTTTTTTTTTTTTTTATAAATCTCAAACCACAGTGCTTCGTGCTGCTGTTAAACTAAATAACATTTAAAGAATAATTATGAACTTAAATGAAACAATATAGCAACATTGACAAATACATCTATTTGATCTGTTTTTACAATTTAATTCAGGGCGATTTAGCCTAGATTTAATTAGAGTGAGATTTTCACCCTTTCCTTGTCCTTTCCTCATTGGGAAGCGCTCACATGATAGCTAAACATGTTTGAGTAGATCCTCTGTACCTCTTGGTTTCATATGGATTTCATAATCAGGCTTTAGACAGCTGATTAATTTCGTATCGTGACTGAGCTGAGGCAAGTGGCTTTCAGTTCATTTTTGTGACGCGCAGTTCCCAGAGACAGAGACGACAGACAAACTTGTCGTTAGCCTAATATGAATAAAAGTTTACAGTTTTGAACGATGTAGGCTATACTCTACTCTTATCTGTATGACCGAAAAATTACAGAGTAGCTTATTAAGTTATTTTAGCCGTTAAGAGTAAAATAAATCCAAATGAACGCGCCGCCGTGTTTGTCGAACACTAATTCAACATGCCAGAATTAAACCCGACTTTAGAACAATGCATAGCGCCACTCGTCGTGGTGTGCCAAAACACTTAATTATAAACTTCAATATTTCATTCAAAACAATCTCAAACCGCTTTGTGACATTTTGAAAAGCTGTGCATGCATTACGGCCACTGGAACCATGAACGTAACAGAATACTGGTTCTGATTTTATTGTTTGTTGTTTAAACGCACCTGTTGCATATCTTTATTTTATATATTTTATATGGTTTATTGGTGAAGTAGCAATATATATATATATTATATACTATATATAACAGAACTGCTTTTGAAATTACGATTGGAATTATTATAGGCTACAGATGTAAAGTCATTGCATAATATTTGTTCCTTAGTGTAAAATGGAAATGCATGGTAATTTTATTTTATAAATATAAGCAAAAAATGATGGTGTAACTATGGTGAGTTTTAGAACTAGACAAATCTCTCTGCATCCATAATAGGCTATAAAATGCATTATTAGGCTAATATAAAATTACAGTAGTCCAAGTTGGTTCAGGAATTGAACCCGTGTCATCTAAATGATCGAAACGTAGCTACGTTCTACCACTTGGCCATGAATTTACTCCTTGCGAAGTGCCCAAACGTTCCAATGTGTGTTCGCTCACACGAGCGAGAAGCGCTCTTCATTCGTCTCATTCCTCAATAGAATAGTACAAATAATCAGCTTCATTACACATAATTTACTTTTGTTCGTTATTTTTGGTATTAAATTTGTTTTTGTGTGTGTGTGTGTGTGTGTGTGTGTGTGTGTGTGTGTGTGTGTGTGTGTGTGTGTGTGTGTTTTATCGCACTGCTCCCCGGGGAATAGGCTTGTCGCTCACCGACGTGTAGGCCTACAATATGAAATATAGGTTTTGTTTTCGTCTCTATTTTTTATTTGTTATTCTATTTTTCTGGCCCTATAAAAATGTTTTATTCTGTTTACCATAGTTGTAGTATTTCATCCTTACTGTAAATTGACATTAACCCCACTTAAGGCAATTGAAAAACAATGCAGCAATTGCTGCTGTTTTGCACAATATCCCATTGCGCCACCTGGCGGTCATTTCGCGAATGACTTTGAAATGCGACTGGTTTATTTTTACCGCGGTAGTTTCGCCGCGGTGGCTGGCGCGGCGGTAATAGGCATTCTGGTTGAGTACCATCTGTACATTGAACCTCACTGTTTTATGTTTTTTTTTTTTTTTTTTTTTTTTTTTCTTTGTTATAAAATACAAAAACTCAAAAAATATTTGAATTATAAAAAAATAAATAAAAAAAAATCACTATCTGACCACAAAGGAGTTGCAAGTCCACCTTTTTCAGTTGTGGGGATTAGTCTAGCACTTTTCCTAAACATTTTGTGAATTTCTTTGTTACCACACAAACAAACACTAAAAATGTATCTGATCAACAGAACTTCCCTGCCTACAAGAAGAGAGGATAAACAAAATAACTAGTACGTAATGCTAGTCCTTCTCTGCCTAAAGCAAAGGATACAAAATATTAGCACATAATGCTAATCTTCCCTGCCTGAACAACAGAGGATAAATTTCATCTCTAAAAGAAAACTTTAGAGGATAACTTAGTTAACAAAACCCTGCAGCTGTCTGTTAACTCTTCTCTGATGGCGCAGAGGATATCAAACTTGTACTGGTCTTTAAAGGTTCTTTTGAATAGAGTAGCACTCACCAACCCTTAGTTGTAAAGAAAGATTCAGTATGGAAATTTTTGTTCAGCTGGAAGTTTCGCTCTGGATTCCAAAAGATGCAGTCTGGAAAGCAGATCTTTGTTTGAGTCTGAAGTTTTCAATCTGGAGGAAGCTGGAAAGATTCAGTCTGGCAATCTTTGTTTAGCTGGAAGTTTCGCTCTGGATTCCAAAAGATGCAGTCTGGATCTTTGTTTGAGCTTGAAGTTTTCCATCTGTATTCAGGTGACAAAGCTGGAACTCTATCCGGGTTACGGCACCAAAATTGTTGGAAACTTTTTTTCTTCATCAAAGCAGAGACCAGGAGACTTGGTTCTTTCTTCAGCAGGATTCTTTATTGAGAACACGAGCTGTCGTAGCTGCAGTCATCAAGTCTAACTGAGTTATATACAATATAGTTTTTATACATTTACAAGGAAGAGGGACTTTTGGAGGTGGAGACAAATCAAAACAAAGCAGAGGGATGATTTGATTCAATCAAGAATCAACATAACACTATCATTCAAATGATCCAATCAGCCTGACAGTATCACCCATACCCTCACATGATCTTAGCTTAACTTGGACCATGACACTGTTCAGGAGGTCCATACAGATAAAAAGGTTAATGTCCGACACCTGGGTTGCTTGATTTAATCTTCTTTGAAATATCATCTATGCCTCAAATGCTAAAATCAGTAACCTAAATTAAACATAAATATGTAATCCTACAGAAAACCAATCAAATTGTGTGGAAATTATGTAATGTAGTATGACATTTTTGCTATACCTCCTTATTATATAAAAACTGTTGTATTCTTTTAGTTGGTGGGATTCTCAATGGAATTTGTCAGAGATCCTCCGGCCTAGCTTCTTCTTGGGGGAGATTCTCTGAGAACTCCTCTGGCCGTGATTAAAGCATTTAAAGGACATTTGCTGGGGTCTGTTTGTCGATTATTCCTGTGCAGAAAGAAAGCTAGTTAGGGAAGCAAGTTAGTTAGGTAGATTATATATTAAGCGTCGATTGGAGACGTTAGGGATCGTCGTATTGGAGACGGACCAGGGAGAGCGTAGATTACTGTCCCCGGTAGACTTAGGTCAGATGAGATAGGACTTAGTTAGGTTTAGGGAAAAATCTACGACAATTTGGCGAGCCAGCCAGGAGTCCTCGGAATCTCCCTCTGTCCGATGGATGGAGACGAGGCCACGTTGTCTTCATTCTGCCAGACTGCAGAACCCTGTTCAACAGAGGGACCATTCCAGACGGGCTAAAAGGACTTAAAGTATTAAGGTAGGTAGGATGACTGACCTCAGCACTTTTCCTTTAAAATGCTTCTAAATTAATTAAAAGGTTTAATTGAATTTTGGCTATTCTGTTAAATACAATTTCTAAGAAAACTGGTGATCAGATTTAAAAGATTTAAGGATTTCAAATATGTTTTTACCTTTGCTAATAAGGGCAGTGATTATGGTTAAATTCAGCCAAATTGGTATATGTTGAGTATTTTATTTGTTGTGTTTGAGAGCGTGCCCAGAAAGCTGTTAATAAAACTTTGTTCTGCAAATAGCAACTAGTCATGCTGAAAACCAGATTTGGGAGGAAAAATACCCCGAGATGATGTAGTAATGAAACTGTCACAGTGTCTGGTTTATGTTCCTTGGGTCACCACTAGATGTCCTCCTTCCCCACGGTGTCCATCACACTCTTGAACTACATCCCCCATGATCCTTGTCTTTTCATTGCACTCAGCTGTCCCTTATCACTGTTCATTGCACTCAGCCTGTTCCCCATTAGCATTGTTCTTGTTTCTTGTTTCTTGGATTGATTATATGGAGTTTGACCCCTGCCTGTATGACAACGATTTGGATTACCCTTAAATAAAACATACTGCAATTGGATCTCCCTGTTTCCCGTGTGTGAGATCGTGACAGAAACTTGCTTTTTGTTTGAATAAGACTTTAATTCTGGTAGAATATAAAGAAAGATAAAGAGAGAAATGAGAAATGTTGAAATGTTGAAATAAGGTTAATAGATAAATAAATAAAAATGCAGAAATTGTTAAAATTATAAATCATAATAATAGGAATATGCACTCTGTGATAATTAGGAAATTTTGAGTCAAGAAGAAACTTTTATGAGTTAGACTTTGATTTATTAATGTATATGAGATATATAAAACCGAGCAATATGTGCTCTTAAAGTGATGAATAAATAGTAAGTGATGAATAAATAGTACTATATTAACTGCATGTGCTTAAATATTATACTTTCTATCTGAAGGTGTCTAGAATTTGTATCCCGTTATCACTGGTTGACAGTATGAAAACGTTTATCCATTGCAGAGATTCTAAGAGTCAATGGTTTATGTTAACTAAGTGAATTAGTAACTAAGTAATTTTTGTGAATTGTGCATAGTATGAGAATGAGATTGTGTGACAAATTTAAAATAGAAATTGTGATTTGAACAAGTACATAACAGGCATCTTTGAGTCATTTTATTTAGGTTTCTTGTAAAAAAAAAAAAAGAAAGAATTATTTTCGTTTACATTATAATACACTGTATTATAATTAGAGGAGTTTTCCTGCTTTTTCCTGCATCTTTGCAATGAAGAAGTGCTTGCTTTTTTCCGCAATGAAGGACTAAGCTTTTTAATAAAATGAAGAACTGCTGTGTTGATAACCAGAAGAGACTTTTGGAAATTAAGCTGTTTAATTTGATTATTGTGGTTCTCTGAGTGTTCAAGATTTCAGGCAGCTGCCTTGACAATGTGGGATGACTGCAGAAAAACAAAAGAGGAAGTGGGGCCTGCAGCAGCTCTCCTTGAAGAGGAAGTTGACACTTCTGAGAGGGGTCAGCACGGGGAGACTGATGTTTAGCGGGATCCGTGAGCTAGTGTCCATGTGCGAGTGGTGGTGACATTTCAAACGCGTCGAAAGCAGTGAAGAGTTGTAGTCCACAAATTAAAAAGGCAATGTTTTATGTGATGTTTAGTTTTTTATTAAAGATAGAATTAGATTGCTTGAAGATAAATTGATGGAAGAAATATAGAAATATTAGGTGGTATTAAAGTAACCGACTTAAAATGGGATGATTTGGTAAAGAGCAGGTAAATCATGCAGGTATGAAAAATTCGGTCCCACTTTATATTAAGTCGCTTTAAGTACTATGTACTTACATGTACTTACATTGAAATTAATAATTTGATACAATGTACTTATTGTGTAACTACATGTTTTTACATTGTACTTACATTTTAAAAATTCCTGCATGTAATTACAGCTGTAATTAATTTATTTATAATTAAAAATATTTGTCTTGATTTTACACAGTTTTGAAAAATTACACAGTTAAAAATCCCGGAATTGGTCGTGGACCAGAGAGGGGAAACTGTGGTGGATTTTTAATAGATAAAATAGTAAACTGTATATTAAACTAACCATGTTTCTAGCATCTAACCTTACTTCTCTTTTTGGGCCTAACATGATAACACTTTGAAACACAATGTACTAAAATGTTCTGTCCTGTGTTTTTGAATGCTGTATGTTGTGTTGCCCCTTTTACTTTGGTTGTGTATAAATAACAAGTTTGGGAATTGAAACTAGACAGATGACTAAATTTGAACCTTGTGATTAACAATGAAGTAATCATTCAGTGAAGTAAAGTTTGCTTTACCTGGTAACAGAAGGGTTTGTCTATGAAAACCAATCAAATTGTGTGGAAATTATGTAATGCAGTATGACATTTTTGCCATACCTGCTTATTCTATAAAAACTGTTGTATTCTTTTAGTTGGTGGGATTCTCAATGGAATTTGTCAGAGATCCTCCGGCCTTGCTTCTTCTTGGGGGAGATTCTCTGAGAACTCATCCGGCCGTGATTAAAGCATTTAAAGGACATTTGCTGGGGTCTGTTTGTCGATTATTCCTGCGCAGGAAGAAAGCTAGTTAGGGAAGCAAGTTAGTTAGGTAGACTATATATTAAGCATCGATTGGAGACGTTAGGGATCGTCAATTGGAGACGGACCAGGTATTTATTAAGCGTCGACTGGAGATGTTAGGGATCGTCGATTGGAGACAGCCCAGGGAGAACGTAGATTACCATCCCTGGTAGACTTAGGTCAGATGAGATAGGACTTAGTTAGGTTTAGGGAAAAATCTACAACAATGGATAGATGCACTTTTATGATGGATGGATGCACTTTTATGATGGATATATGCACTTTTATGATGGATGGATGCACTTTTATGATGGATAGATGCACTTTTATGATGGATGGATGCACTTTAATGATGGATGGATGCACTTTTATGATGGATATATGCACTTTTACGATGGATATATGCACTTTTATGATGGATAGATGCACTTTTATGGACTTTAAGACAGAAACAGCCATTCACTGCCATTATAAAGCTTGGAAGAGCCAGGACATTTTTTAATTTAACTCCGATTGTATTCGAAGAATGTCATGGAATGCCTAGGATGACTTGAGGGCGAGTAAATGATGAAAACTAAACCTTTAAGAGACAGACGGACTAACAGATAGATAGATAGATAGATAGATAGATAGATAGATAGATAGATAGATAGATAGATAGATGTCCATTTTTTTTTCACATCATAAATAAAATAGACGAGAATCCACAAAAACTTTTATAGTTAACACACTAATCACCAATTGGGTTTTATAACAATCATTCAAATGCATTTTTGTGTAAATTATCGCCTCATTGCATTTCTTTTTTTTTTTTTACATGTCCTAGTTTTTACTGAAAGCAGATTGTTTCCCTGGCAGAATATGTAAGCGCATGTGAGGATCCATCTTCATGTGAGATGTACTGCAGGAGTGTCAGTCAGCGTCTCTCCAGCAGATCTTCAGTGTTTCTGAGGACCAGCGGCTTCAGGAGTGTTTGATCTGAGCTGCCCGTGTTCCTCCAGGAGCAGGACTGATCTGATGATCGGATCTAGTGTTCTCTCCGTCCCTCAGCGTGAGGAACACAGCAGGAGTGAGCAGATCTGCTCTCGGAAGAGCCGGGGTCGGTGTCGACGGGACTCTGCTCTGCGGTGTAGGCGGAACCACCTCGATGGACACACACACATCGGCCTCCACCTCATCCAGCTCAACTAGCTCTGACCACACTGACAACACACACACAACCGGTGATCAGTCAGTGTCCAGACTACAGCCGCACAAACACACACAAGACTTTACAAAATATACAGAGTGAAAAAAGGGAGAGAACAAGTACGTACGTGTTGTGTAAAGACGTCAGCTTTTTTTATGAAACTGATGGTTGTGCAGTGGCTCACAGACAGTATAAAAGTTGATGATGATGGTTTATGAATATCAGAAGTGGTTTGATAAAGGTCATGATGCCACAGAATACTAGCTGACAAATATCAGCTTTACAAGCACTTCTGCTCGACTCAGACCCTGCTAAGCCAAGCTAACCAAGCAGACAACTGCCGAAAACACCCATTACAATTACATTAGTTGGGAATTAAATGTTTAATAAAGTAACAGATAGAAAGTTGTAAAGCCAGCATGACTGAGCATCTGCAGATTACCAAGTGAAGTCTATATACCATATAGCCTGAACGCGTTTATCATTAATATTAATTAATGCATACATTTCAGCAAAATTATACAATGATACACTTTTAAAGATTCTCAGTGTAAAACAGAAATTAATTTATATGCATGTGTTTGATCTTTTATTGGTACAGTTATTAAGAGTATTTAATATATATATATATATATATATATATGTAATAGGGGTGTCGCAATATACCGGTGTTGACGATAATCGTGATATTCAAAGCATGAAATATCGACATCGTGTTAATTTAGAGTGTGACAATATACCGGTATTGGCGATAACCACAATGTTTAAAATGAATAGGACTCTTACGCCCGTTTCACACATACTCCGTTTGCAGTGCGTATGCGGTGCGTATTTTTTTCCGTACCCATGTTAACAGGTTAGAGCTTTCACACTGCACGCGGTTGCAGTCCATTGATCCGTTCCAGTTGCGGTGCGTATACAGTAGTGCAGAGATCGTTTCCGCACCGAGTCTATTTTTGCTGTGCTGCAAACGCTGAATTAAAGTGACAGCGCATGTTTCGTGGTCAAAATGAACACAGATTGAACTGAAAATGTAGCAATTTCACCATAAATGCGATTAATTAAATAAAATGTAGTAATCTCAACATAAATGTATTTAAATACTTTTTTTTTTTCACTTTAAGACCGGGGTAAAGCAAGGAAAGCTATAATTGACCTCAACAAGGTGACATAATGAACAACACTTGTCTCATTCGTGGAGGTGGAAAAACAAGTTCTTTTTGATAAGCAAGTTTTATTGTAAAATTTAAATGAAAAAGAAAAGGCATGAGAGTCTGCTGTTTTTGTCAATTTTAAGTTTTAATTTAAAATGTTTGCGATTTAATATAAGTAGCCTACATGGTTAAATATTTGCCCACTTGCTTGAGCAACTTAATATAAGTAGAAGTAATGCATTGAATAATAGGCTGACGTTGTTTAAATTGTGTTTAAACGTGCATACGTCTGTTAAAGAGTGTATATGCGTACAAAGAGAATCGCAATGCTGAGAGGTTAAGACCGGGGTAAATCAAGGGAAAATACCATTTACTTCAACAAGACAACATAATGAACAACACTCGTCTCATTCGTGGAGGTGGAAAAACAAGTTCTTTGTGACATGCAAGATTTATTGTATAAAGATTTAAATTATGCAAAAGAAAGGCAAGGGTATGAGTCTGCTGTTTTTGTCAATTTTAAGTTTTAATTTAAAATGTAGGCTATGCGATTTTAATATAAGTAGCCTACATGGTAAAATATTTTTACCACTTGCTTGAGCAACTTAATATATAATTATATAGAAGTAATGCATTTAATAATATGTTGTTTAAATTGTGTTTAAACGTGAATACGTCTATTAAACAGTGTATATGTGTACAAAGAGAATCGCAATGCTGACAAAAACCTTTTTTTAAATAAAAGTTGCTGATAACTTCTGTATTTGAAATACAAATAGTGAGTATGTATTTGTGGTATAGCCTACAACAGCGGATTAGTTACGCACTGCAAACGCAGCATATGTGAAAGCACTATTGCGCGTGCTGCTCCTGCACTGCATACGCACTGCAACACGCACCGCATATGCACTGCACACGGAGTATGTGTGAAACGGGCGTGATGATAACATGACACGTAAATACTACAGTGCCAGTACCTGGTTGACCTCTCAGGTGGCAGTATTGCACACGCGGACACCTATCAAATAAGAAGACGACGCAGCGCTCGTCCGCGCCTGCGCAGCTAGAGTGAAACACTCTGTCCACACCCGAAAAAAGTAAGCTCGCCAGTATTAAGAACAGAGTTCTTCGGCTTCAAAGAAAACAGCACCTCAAAGGTGGTCGCACACCGGACGAGAAGCGCAGCGCCACGTCTTTAAAATTCGAACACATTCTGTATGAGTGTACACTACACACACCGGCGGCCGCGGCGCCCAGCAACGGCTCAGGACCGTGTTCAAAATCCTGCCGCGACACAGAGCGCCATTTACATAGTTTTAAATTAAATTTACATTATATTTGTCTCAAATCATCGTAAATGATTTCACCCTGTGCTGCAATATACATTAATTTACAGAAATCAGCTGCTTGAATGAAAATTGCTGATGTTATCGGATTTTCAGGCGATATTCTCAATTCATTTAGTTAACGGATGCTCTGAGGTAAAGTGTTCAGATCACAGACTCAGCAACTATTGTATTCAATTGTACAGTATAATCATAACATAGTACAGACATTATCTCAATTCCATAATGTCCTTAAACATAATGATATTGCTGGCCATAAACTGAGAAAGTGCGCGTCCGGTGTGCGATACCTCGAGTTGTCATAGATGCGGCGCGGCTATTATTTTACTAGTCATGGAATGGGAAACGTGACATTAACTGTTAACAGGGGGTTTCTGTGTTCATATATTTAATAAAGCGTGATTATTAAAATTAAGAACCCCGTTTTCTTTACTCATCTTATTTTTGTATTTGTATTTGCACTTGATTTTTTTTATTCAAATCTGCTATCTGCATGACTTTATTGGCGCTGGTGCAACAATAGGTTTAAGAGCTTTTCAATTCTTCAGGAAACCTTCAGACAGTGTTTGGCTTCAGTTTGAAACCAGATAAATATAGATTCTATAGATATCGTGATATATCGATATCGTGAATTATTTTGGCCACAATAACCGTGGCCAAAATAAAAACCGTGTGAAAAATCTAACATCGTGACAGCCCTAATATGTAATATGATGATTTATTATCAATGTTGGAAACTGCTGCCTAAAAAATGTGTTATAATGTGTGATACTTTTCTCAGGATTCAAGTCAAGCCAAGCCATCTTCATTTATATAGCGCTTTTAACAATGTAGATTGTTTCAAAGCAGCTTTACAGAGATAAGCGTATAATTTAAGGTAACAGAGATTGTTTTGGCTTTATAGCGGTTCTTTAATAAAGTTATTTTCCTACGGTGGCCCTGTAGTGCACAACACAACGAAATGTAAAAAGCAAACATAAGTTCACAACACAACGAAATAAAGCCACAACACAACGGAAAATCTACAACACAACGGAAATAAGCCACAACACAACGGAAAATCTACAACAAAACGAAATAAAGCCACAACACAACGGAAAATCCACAACACAACGAAATAAAGCCACAACACAACGGAAATGCTCCCGACCACTAGAGGGCTCTCGGAGCCCGGTAAAGTTAGTTTTCCTAGCCATTGTTCTATAGAATCAGCAGTCTTAATATATCAATACCACGATTAGTTTTAACAGTGTATATCGGCATAAAATATTACTTCAAAATAACCTACATGAATTATAGCTGCGTATTTGATTTATACTCGAGAATGCTTGGACGCGCTACCACAGCGCATGATCCATAAGGGAACGTCTGGCAATTCCACCAAGTGGTTAAAACGTATAATTTATTCTAATATAATTTGATAAAAATAAAAACCATTTGGTAAAATAGGAAGGTATTGGCACAATTCCACCTATAATAAGTCAGTCTGGTCACTAGGAACCACAAGCTTTGTGGCATGAAAAAAAAAAAAACTTGATTTAGGTGTTTGCATAAAAAACAAATCTTGTACTGTGCATACGAGCTATTGGCACAATTTCACCTGTTGTAAGTCAGTCTGGTTAATAGGAGCTACAACATTTGAAACATGATAAAAGAAAAAAATAACTTTTACAGAAATTTCCTAAAAAAAAAAAATTGTTTACTGTAAATACATGAAGGGTATTGGAAAAAAGTCACCTCTATTAAGTCAGTCTACTATCAAATACAATCAAGCTTTGGATTTTGAACATGTCTGTTTTTGAATGTTAAAAGTAATTTTAATTAATACAAATTATACGTTTTAACAACTTGGAGGAATTGGCAGACGTTCCCTCAGGGATCATGCTCTGTGGTAGCGCGTCAAAGCATTCTAGAGTATAAATATGCAGCTATAATGCACGTAGGTGATTTTGAATTAATAAATGTCGATATACAATGGTTAGCTACATACTGTTAAAACTAATCATGGTGTTGATATATTTTTATAGACTGCTGACTCTCTAATGTACAATGGCAAGGAAAACTAACTTTATCGCGCTCCGAGAGCCCTCTAGTGGTCGGGAGCATTTCTGTTGTGTTGTGGCTTTATTTCGTTGTGTTGTAGCTTTATTTCGTTGTGTTGTGGCTCATTTCCGTTGTGTTGTGGCTTATTTCCGTTGTGTTGTAGATTTTCCGTTGTGTTGTGGCTTTTTTTCATTGTGTTGTTGATTTTCCGTTGTGTTGTGGCTTTATTTCGTTGTGTTGTAGATTTTCCGTTGTGTTGTGGCTTGTTTCCGTTGTGTTGTGAACGTATGTTTGCTTTTTAAATGTTGTTGTGTTGTGCACTACTGGGCCACCATATTTTCCAGCTAAAGTTAGTTTTGATTGATTTGCTTCCGTCGCAACGATCATGTTATTTTGTCACTTCGGGGTAGGAACGCGAAACGAATTTTCCTGACAACGCCTTATCTGTAGAGTGGTAAAGGGATCCTCCATAGGGAGAGACTAGTTGGCACTTCAGCACTGCGTTATCATCGGGTCCAGGCGAAGGTCCTTCATCAGATGTGGATTCAGCCTGGATCCGGCAGGCTGCGGGAAAACCTCGGGATAAACACAGACACTAAAAATAGCGTAGATGCCATTCTTCTCATGATGTAACGAGTACATCAGGATTTATGGGAAGTGTTCCCGGTTCCGGCTGACCTAATCTATGCAGCCTAACATTGAATTATAGAAGTCTATAATGTATTATGTGAATTCTAGGTCAAAGAGATGTGTCTTTATTCGCTAATGAATAAAAAGTTAAAAAGAACAGCATTTATTTAAAATACTAAAGATTCAAATTGTTAAACTTTTTATCAATGTTACACATCTTTGCTGGATAAAGTACTTTTTCACACAAAAAAAAAACCTTTGAACGGTATAGGTTGTTGTTAGAAAAGATTTCTATTTTAAATAATTGCTGTTCTTTTTAACTTTTTATTCACCAGAGAATCCTGAGAAAAGTATCACAGGTTATAAACAAATATTAAGCAGCACAATTATTTCCAACATTGATAATAAATCTGCATATTAGAATGATTTCTGAAGGATCATGTGACACTGAAGACTGGAAATGATGCTGAAAATTCAGCTTTGATCACAGGAATAAATTATATTTTAAAGTATATTTAAATAGAAAATCATTCATTTAAATTGTAATAATATTTCACAATATTACTGTTTTTTCTGTACTCTTGATCAAATAAATGCAGCCTTGATGAGCATAAGACACTTATTTCAAATACATTAATAATAGTAATGCTTCCAAATTTCTGGTCGGTACTGTATATTTGAAACCAATCTGAGTTTTGTAGATGTAGTTCTGAGGTGTTTTATTGTGTCAGCGATGTGAATAAGTGATGCTCTGCTGTATGGAAGCTTGTTTCCGCCACAAAATAAAAAAAAATAAAAGATAATTGCGACTTTTTATCTCACAATTGCGAGTTTACATCTCGCAATTCTGACTTTATTTCTCAGAATTGCGAGATATAAAGTCAGAATTGCGTGTTTTAAAGTCGCAATTGCGTGTTATAAAGTCAGAATTCTGAGATATAAAGTCAGAATTGCGTGTTATAAAGTCAGAATTCTGACTTTTTTTCTCGCAATTGCGACTTTATATCACGCAATTCTGACTTTATATCTCAGCATTCTGACTTTATATCTCAGAATTCTGACTTTATATCACGCAATTGGGAGATATAAAGTCAGAATTGCATGATATAAAGTCGCAATTGCGTGTTATAAAGTCAGAATTCTGAGATATAAAGTCAGAATTGCGTGTTATAAAGTCAGAATTCTGACTTTTTTTCTCGCAATTGCGACTTTATATCACGCAATTCTGACTTTATATCTCAGAATTCTGACTTTATATCTCAGAATTCTGACTTTATATCACGCAATTGGGAGATATAAAGTCAGAATTGCATGATATAAAGTCGCAATTGCGTGTTATAAAGTCAGAATTGTGAGATATAAACTATTCTGAGGTAAAAAAAAAAAAAAGTCCGTCTTTTTTCCCCCCTTAGAATTGGACTTTATATCTCACAATTCTGAGAAAAGATGTCAGAATTGCGAGATATAAAGTCACAATTATGTGTTATAAAGTCAGAATTGCGTGATATAAAGTCAGAATTCTGAGATATAAAGTCAGAATTGCGTGATATAAAGTCGCAATTGCGAGAAAAAAAGTCAGAATTCTGACTTTATAAGACGCAATTGCGACTTTATATCTCGCAATTCTGACTTTATATCTCAGAATTCTGACTTTATATCACGCAATTCTGACTTTATATCTCAGAATTCTGACTTTATTTCACGCAATTCTGACTTTATATCTCGCAATTCTGAGAAATAAAGTCAGAATTGCGAGATGTAAACTCGCAATTGTGAGATAAAAAGTCGCAATTATCTTTTATTTTTTTTATTTTGTGGCGGAAACAAGCTTCCATACTGCTGAATCCGTGTATCATTCGTTCAATCGTTTTTTGATTTAATATTGAAAGTAGAAAAATGAGAAAACAGTTCCTTTTTCGATTTTTCATTTTTTCCAAAAAACGAAAAACAAGAATTCAGCTTGATTTTTCGTTTTTCGTTCTGAGGTAGCAAAATTAATAAACAGCTGGAAAATTCGATTTCTACACGTGGGCGGGAATGAAACGCCCCTTTCCTCTGATTTGTCAGCCGAAGATCAAACTGTCCCGTCATCAGCTCTTCCTCAGTTCTGCACTGCAGAATAAGAGTCCTCCGTTGTGTGGATTCTTAACGCGTTTATTGCAACTACATTTAATCTTTTTTTCATCAAACAACCAGACTAACGAGTGGTTCGACACAACCCGTACTGGGAAATAAACTAGACAGGGCTTTCTTCTGTGTAGATATAAATTCACCAAACTTTATGCTTTGCATCAGCTCGGTATGCAGGGTAAATGACAACTGTTAGCCTAACATGGTCGCCCTCGATCGCCCAGTAATTTTTTTTAAATAATAAATGTAGATATAGATAATCAATATAATTAGTTGTAAATTAAATATTTTAACACTTATAGAAAAAGAAAAGAATAATGCATTGACTATATATAGCCTAAGCCTAGGCTATATTAACATAAACGCATGAAATGTCATTCAGACTGACTATCTAACAACCGGAGAACAGAGAACAACATAGATATTAAAATACATACTCTTCTGAGTTTTATAATGTAGGCCTTATTGTGTTTTATTAAAATTTATTAATTTATATCTCAAAGATGTGCGCTTGTGCGCAGTGCACTGGGTCATGTTGAGAGGGAAACAAACGCATTTTTATTATTAGCCTATTCAGAAAAAAACCGGTAAATAAAATTCAACATTAACATTATAAACACTATTAATAACATATAGGCTATTTCTATGCGTATTTTACTTCCCCTTACCATTACTTCCCCTTTGACGTTTGCCTATGTCAAATCCTTAAATGAATGGTATTCAGAAAACAACAAGAATAAAAAATAAGTAGCCACGTATAATAAAAATATAACCTAATAGCTTATAATAATAGCCTATTGTGTCCTTTATTATAAACAACATTTAGCCTATTTTAAACGCCAAGCCTAAACAAATTTAGGCTATTTGAATCGAAACTGAAACTGTACCGGCGTTGGTTTCGCGCATCTCGGTCCCAAGTTTCCATATTTGCAATGCAAAATTTCGATGCTAACTATAATGTAAAGAAGGCTTTAAACTTCAGTCGAGTCCCAATATAGGCCTACACGTATAGGCTAAATCATCATCTTCACAGCATGGGAAATGAGTTTGGATTAACTGCTGTGCGGCACAGCCTTTATATTGTACAACAGACGAATTAAATTAAGCAGAATAACTTTTTATATATTTGGTTGACTGTGTTTTATTTTAATAATGAACAGGCTGCGATGTCAAGTTAGCAATGCCAGAAGTGAACTGATAATAGCCTATGTTGCCTATGTTGTGAGAGCGAGCGATGCGTCAGCGCCATCACTTGGAGTTGTTGCTCAGCAGGGGAAATAACTTCGTTATTCGTTACTCTGTCATTCGAAACAGTAAAAATTTATGTTTTTATTTGTTTACATTCAAAATGACTACAAAATGTCATGCCTTTGAAAAATAAAGAAAACAACATGATTTCTACATGCGTCTCAGTCTCCTTGAACATCTTTCTGGCGCACACCAAAAATGAACCAAAATAGAGTGAATAGCCTTCGGACGCGCCTACTTTTCAAAGTCAACATTTAGATTATTTGAAGTAAAATGCATTATATAGTCACTCAGGAATAAAACTCAGCGTGGTTCATGATAAAAAAAAAAAAAAAAAAACTTTACAGTTCGGAAAATATGAAAATAGCAAACCCCTGGCACTTCAGAACTCTGGTCTACAAAGAAGAAAGCCCCGTCTAGTCTATTCCCCAGTACGGGTTGTGTCGAGCCATTCATTAGTCTCGTTGATGGAAAACATGAAAAAGTTGCAATAAACGCGTTAAGAATCCACACAACGGAGGACTCTTATTCTGCAGT
>NW_028296050.1:0-29540 GCF_964197995.2 Scardinius erythrophthalmus
CCACAGTATAATGGAAAATGTACAACACAATGGAAAATGGTCAATGCAACGACAATGCTTCAAATAAAAATCTCCTCCTTTTATGCTTCCGCTCCTCCGTGAGAGATACGAGACCGGTGCGTCTCACAGGAGTCGCTCATCAGTAATCACGCCACCGGCCTCGCGTCGCTCTCTCACGGCCCTCGGCCTCGTCCTGCTTGCCACAGTTAAATATGTTTTTCCATCATCCTACAGATGGTGGCCAACCAGAATGAGACTTTTACCGCCGCCGTTCCCGCGGTGGCAAAATTGGGATGTGTATTTGCTGCCTTTTACCGCTGAGTGGCGCTGTAATCACAGACTTTGAAAAGTGTCAGTTTATTCTCTTTATGACGTAATCTGCCGCGGCAGTAATCTGAGCTGAGGTCAGAGATAAATTCAAGATAAATATTGTGGTTAAACGAATTCAAATTCATTAAATTTAAACAAAGTAGACACACGTTAACATTGTGTGCCCAGTTTTTCTATAATTTAGAAAGGCTATGTCAATAGGTTACTTACTTCGTGTTATTTTAATGTGTTTGTAGATTTATTAACTGAAACATAACAGTGAAATATATTAAAATAATTTACCGTAAAATTAAAACATTTTCAGGACTTGCAGTTACCCGATGTTAGTCAGTTTAAGCATTCTTTGTTATATTCAGAATTAAATAGGCTAACATGTTGTTATGATTATCATTTGAATTCTTTAATAAATAATCAACCACAATGCCTATTAGCCTACTGCCGCAGCAAAAATAAACCAGTCGAATTTCAAAGTCGTTCGCGCACAGCAGCAACTGCGGCATTTTAAAAGGTAAGTTTCCTATCTGTTTATTAAAAAAAAAAAAAAAAAAAAAAAACATGGCGCAAGATCTTGTAAAAAAAAAAAAAAAAAAACTTTTTTCATTATTTGAACAAAAATGAGACTGATTGAATATGTAAAAATATAAACAAACAAAGCAGAGAATAAAACAAACTTTTAGGGAAAAAATATAGGCCTATTATGCTACAACAGAATTGGTTAACATTAACGAAAGCAAAATATGTAAAAATACATTTCAAACAATATAAAACAAAACAAATTCGTGGCCGAGTGGTAGGCTATAACGTTCAAATCCCGAACAAACATGGGCTACTTTTTTATTATTAATGCAGAAAGATTTGATAGTTCTAAAATATTGCTACCATAGCCTATTGTTTTTTTCTCATAGCCTATTTTAAATATTTTATATTTATAAAATAAAATTACCATTAATTTCCATTTTACATTAGGGACAATTTTTATCCAACAGAATGGCTGAATTAACATCTGCATAATAATAATAATAATAATAATAATAATAATAATAAATAAATAAATAAACAAACAAACAGCACATGGTCTTGTAAAAACACTTTTTAAAAATTTTTTCGACACATAATTTCGAGACAGTAAATTGCCAATGTTAAAAAAAATAAACAAATAAAAAAGAATATGACAAACTTTAAAACAGAGAAAATAGTTCACCTAGGCTATTCAGACGATAGCTCTGTGGTCAAAGCATTAACAAGAGCCTCTCGGAGCTTCAAACGATCTGAGATCGAATCTCAGTGTAGCCGACAGTGTTTTTGTTTTTCCGTTCTTGATGCTTAAATATGCATCTGTTTATTAAAGTCAATCATCTTGTTTAATTCTCAATTGTACATTACAACATCAATTTGCTACATTCCAGTTGAGCCGCTGCAAAGACGACACATCTGATGAAGGAAGACTGTCAGCCGATTGCACCAGAAAATGAAGATGATGAAGCTCGTCTTTAATCTGCTAAATTATTTTTTTGTGTTTGTGTGAATCATTCACGAGATTGAGATGACTGACAGTGATACCCGGCCATAGCAACGGAAGACATTTTTCAAAACAGATCGAACAAATCAGAAAAATACTTTCAGTACAGTATTGCTTTCAATTAAAAAATAAACAATGAAAATGTAAAAGAAAAAGAAAATTAATTACGTTTGAAAACCCATCGCACATTTCAAGGTATGAATAAAGTGTCGGGAAAGTTTATTTATTTAAACAGGGTTGCATCGATGCGATTTTATTCCCTTTGTGATGCAAAATAAGAAACACAGAATTTTATTCTTGCAACATTTTAAATTTCTATTGTCAAAGAAATTGCAGCTAAATTAAAAAATTAAAACGGTACAAAACGAAAAAAGTTCAAATCAACATAAATTAAGAACAGGCGTTTTTCTTCGCCTCTCTTGCGCTGGATATTTTTTTAGTAAGTTTGGTCTCCCTCACTGCGCGCGGCGGGTCTTTCTCGAAATTAAGCATTTCAGCGTAAAAAAACCACACCATACAGCTGATAATACTGTATATGTCGCTGTGTGTCATCCACACAAATCACGAAAGAAAAAAACTGTAACAAATAGCTTTTGTTCCTTCAAACATACAACACGCCTTGCTGAATTCACCTTACAATAAAACGAGGTGGGTCGCGAATTAAAGAGCTCTGTATCTGCTAAATTGAAATTGTGTGTGGAAAACCTTTAAATACAATCAATAAAACTACAATATATAATTTAATAAGATATAGGGCCTACTGCACATAGGCTATGGACTTTTGGAGATTTTGAGATTAATCCTTAAAAGAATTTTGCCTTTGCTTGCTCAACAGGCTGGCTCCGACACTCTCCATATGAAAGACGGAACATTAACACCTCTGTCCTGCACCCCCACGATAAAGCAACTATTGCCTTCTCCAAACCCCCCACAGGCTAGCTGAGTTTGCAAAACAAAACAAAGAGTTTGCCACTCGTCGTGGTGTGCCCAAACACTTAATTATAAACACTTTAATATTTCATTCAAAACAATCTCAAGACGCTTTGTGACATTTTGAAAAGCCGTGGATGCATTACTGCCACTATGAACGCAACAGGTTCTGATTTTATTGTTTGTCGTTTAAACGTCATATATATATATATAATTTTTTTTTTAACAGAACTGCTTTTGAAATTACGATGGGAATTATATAGGCTACAGAAGTAAAGTCATTGTATAATATTTGCTCCTTAGTGTAAAATGGAAATGCATGGTGATTTTATTTTGTAAATAGACTATAAGCAAAAAAAAACTATGTTTTAGAACTAGACAAATCTCTCTGCATCAACAATAGACTATAAAATGCATTAATAGGCTAATATAAAAAAAATCAGTAGTCCTAGTAAGTTCGGGATTCGAAACCGTATCATCTAAATGATCGTAACGTAAGTTCAACCACTCGGCCACGATTCACTCGTTGCGACATGGCCTAACGTTCCAGTGTGTGTTCGCTCGCAGAGCGAGAAGCGCTCTTCATTCAAATGAACGCGCCGCCGCGTTTGTCGAACACTAATTCAACATGCCAGAATAAAACCTGGCTTTAGAACAATGCATAGCGCCACTCGTCGTGGTGTGCCAAAAATTTTACAATCATTTAGTTTCATTTATTTCAGTGTTAATGTTTGAGTTAAAAAAATCATCTACAAATTAAAGTAACACAAAGTCGGCTATAAGAGTACTTTATAGGCTACTAAAAAGCAAAGGGCTTACAGTCTTAACATTTAGGCTACTTTGCTTAAATTCGATACATTTATTTTCAGTAGGGCCTAATAAATTTGTAGGGATGTAATTTCAGTATGCTTTACCAACGCTATGTATTCAATTAAAGTTCCAAGAGGTCTGGTATATTTCCTTCCCAGCTGACACTAATATGCAAGTGCACAGCAAAAATCACAACTTGTACTTGCTGCGAACGCAAGTTATTTAAGGTGTCTCAACTGTACACAGTCTACCTTACAGTGTGAATTCGTTACAAGGTTTCATTTAATTAAATTAATGTGCAGCAATTTGTACAAATAGAGTCTAAAGGCATATACTGTTGTAGCCATTAAATAATCTCATTTAGTATCATATTTGTTAAGATATTCTAATGTTATTTTTTTCCATCTATGTTGAATATGAAAAGTGAACAGCACGAGTAAGATAGGATGCATTATATCGAGAGATGGATATGGAGTGGGTCAGACATGATTTTGACCACTTCATTAAGTTTTGTTTAGTAGAAAACCTTTCTTTAAAGTGAATTTCGTTTTCTATAAATTGTATCTTAATTTTAATAAATTTTTCATCAACCCTTGCCTGGATTTAATAAGTAAGAGAAGCAAATATAACAGACACTAATCATGGAGGCGCCCGCGCGGTCACTTGCATTGCACGTCAGCTGGAGCGCATCTCATCCTCCTAACTTAACGAAACTCAGCGTATGCCTCACACAGACAAGATAAATACATCAAATACACAAAGCTTGAAATGTCTTCAAATGAAATAATTCAAAACAAAAAGAAAAAGGCTACTCTCTGATTATGTCTTTATGTGCATTTCTCTCTAGGTGCGTTCACTACAAATATGGAGATCGTCAACTTCATCTTTGCAGTCGACAAACATCAGCGCAGCAGTATTACCAACTTTGTCACGTGATGACATACGTGATCTTTTCCCAGGAGCAGAAAACGTTTTTTACAAACTATATGGGAGACGTTTCATGCAGAACTTTTCTCCATTTTTCCATACAACTTTATTCATTTTAATAAATTTTTTAGTGTACAGCAATGCTTTGGTAATTTACAAACAATCACACTAAATATCTTAATGGTTTATAATGGGTTGTTTGAATAATAATCTCTGATCTATATAAATGACTGGATTGCTGGTGGTGAAGCCACTGAAATCGGAAAACTTTCTGTTACCTACCGACAGAGGGCATCACTGATTCACAGCCAAAACACTGACCTAAAATCACCCAATTTGCAGCATCTCACAGGATTAGTTTTACGATACATGTATGTAAATCAATTGGTACTTCAAATGTCATCTGTAATGTTCATGGTCTTTTTCAGAGAGGATATATATTCATATATATAAGTCATATATTGAAATCGTTAATGTGGGTGTGTCGACTGCACAATTCTGACACAGGTAACCGACAAAAATATATTTCTTTTATAAACATAATAATGGAGGAAATATTAAACATGAACATACCCAGCGAGCAAGAAGTAGTCTAGTAGACGTCTAAAAGACGTCATTCTTAGACATCCAGAAAACGTCCTCACAGGAGCCAGAATGAAAGTTTTTTTGACGTCTTTTCTGGATATTGTATAGACGTCAATTAAAGACGTGATAATGACGTCATTTTTAGATATCCAGTAGACGTCTTTTCTGGATATTGTATAGACGTCAATTAAAGACGTGCTAACGACGTCATTCTTAGACATCCAGAAGACGTCCTCACAGGAGCCAGAATGAAAGGTTTTTTGACGTCTTTTCTGGACGTTGTTTAGACGTAAATTAAAGACGTTGTACAGACGTAGTTGTTAGACATCCAGAAGACGTCCTCACAAGAGCCAGAATGAAAGTTTTTTTGACGTCTTTTCTGGACGTTGTTTAGACGTAAATTAAAGACGTTCTACGGACGTAGTTTTTTGACATCCAGAAGACGTCCTTGTCACGATCCACACAGGGAAACAGAGAGATCCAATATGCAGTAGTATATTTTATTGGGCAAATCCAAAATCGTATCCAGTCCAGGCAGAGGTCAATATCCAATAGAGCAATCCAACAAAAACAGGTACAAGACAACAGCAAGAACAGAACTTGGAAGTGGTGTGATACAAACAAGGACTCCGTGACACATACTAAAACAGACAGGGTATATATACACAGGGAAATAACAATGCTAATGGGGAACAGGCTGAGTGCAATGATCAGTGATAAGGGGCAGCTGAGTGCAATGAAAAGACAAGGATCATGGGGGATGTAGTTCAAGAGTGTGATGGACACCGTGGGTAAGGAGGACATCTAGTGGTGACCCAAGGAACATAAACCAGACACTGTGACATAACCCCCCCTCTACGGAGCGGCTACCAGACGCTCCAAGACCCAGAAACACAAACAAAACCAGAGTCAAGGAGGGAGGTGGAACGGTGGAGGATCAGGGGGTGGGATGGGGGGCCAGGTCCATGGAGGGGAACAGGAACAGGGGGTGATGGCTTAGCCGGCGGCCAGGGCGAAGCAGACAGTTCATCGGCCGGCCAGGGTGAAGCAGACGACAGTCCATCGGGTGGCCTGGGCGGAGCAGGCTGTGCAGACGGCCAGGGCAGAAACATCAGTCCATCAGGCGGCCAGGGCAGAGCAGACAGTCCCTCGGGCGGCCAGGACAGAGGAGACTTTCCCTCAGGCGGCCATGGCGGAGACTTTCCCTCGGGCGGCCAGGGAGGAGACTTTCCCTCGGGCGGCCAGGGAGGAGACTTTCCCTCGGGCGGCCAGGGAGGAGACTTTCCCTCGGGCGGCCAGGGCGGAGACTTTCCCTCGGGCGGCCAGGGCGGAGACTTTCCCTCGGGCGGCCAGGGCGGAGACTTTCCCTCGGGCGGCCAGGGCGGAGACTTTCCCTCGGGCGGCCAGGGCGGAGACTTTCCCTCGGGCGGCCAGGGCGGAGACTTTCCCTCGGGCGGCCAGGGCGGAGACTTTCCCTCGGGCGGCCAGGGCGGAGACCTTCCCTCGGGCGGCCAGGGCGGAGACCTTCCCTCGGGCGGCCAGGGCGGAGACTCTCCCTCGGGCGGCCAGGGCAGAGACGACCCCTCAGGCGGCCACGTCGGAGCAGAAGACAGTCCATCGGGCGGCCACGGCGGAGACGACCCCCCGGGCGGCCATGGCTCAGGAACTGGAACAGACACCACCGGCTCAGGAACTGGAACTGGCACCAACGGCTCAGGCACTGGAACTGGCACCAACGGCTCAGGCACTGGAACTGGAACTGGCACCACCAACTCAGGAACAGGAACTGGAACTGGCACCACCAACTCAGGAACAGGCACCACCGACTCAGGCACTGGAACTGGCACCACCGGCTCAGGCACTGGAACTGGCACCACCGGCTCAGGCACTGGAACTGGCACCACCGGCTCAGGCACTGGAACTGGCACCACCGGCTCAGGAACAGACACCACCGGCTCCGGCTCAGGAACAGACACCACCGGCTCCGGCTCAGGAACAGACACTGGCTCCGGCTCAGGAACAGACACTGGCTCCGGCTCAGGAACAGACACTGGCTCCGGCTCAGGAACAGACACTGGCTCCGGCTCAGGAACAGACACTGGCTCCGGCTCAGGAACAGACACTACCGGCTCAAGTTCAGACACAGGCTCGACTTCGGCAATCTTGTCCGAAGACACAGGCTCGGCAGGCGTGACGTGAACAGGCTCGGCGGCGGCCATCTTGTCCGAAGACACAGGCTCGGCAGGCGTGACGTGAACAGGCTCGGCGGTGGCCATCTTGTCCGAAGACACAGGCTCGGCAGACGTGCCATGGACAGTCTTGGCACTCTCCAGGATCTGATGTAGTCTTTCGAAGTAATCCAACAGAGTTTCAGCTGCTCTGTCTATCTCAGACTGCACGGGGACCTCCGAGACTGGGACCACCGGAACTGGGACCACCGGAACTGGGACCACCGGAACAATCATGGAGGAGGTCTTCCTTCTCCTCCTCTGTTTCTGATGGCAATGTGCCGGTTCTGAGCTGGGCGGAATCAGTGGCGGATGGGGCTCTGGGCTGGACCTCATCAACCCAGAGTCGAAGGGGGGCCATGGTGGAGAGTGGTGTTGAACACCCTCTCGCCCATCCACTCCTCTGCGACCTCCCCGGGTCCCACGAAAAATCACCAGTCGGGTTCCCTCAAATAATCTTCTCCTCTCCTGTTCAGTGGCTGGGGAAGAGAGGTTTGAATACATACCGCTGGATCAAGATGTGACGGAGTCCTTCTGTCACGATCCACACAGGGAAACAGAGAGATCCAATATGCAGTAGTATATTTTATTGGGCAAATCCAAAATCGTATCCAGTCCAGGCAGAGGTCAATATCCAATAGAGCAATCCAACAAAAACAGGTACAAGACAACAGCAAGAACAGAACTTGGAAGTGGTGTGATACAAACAAGGACTCTGTGACACATACTAAAACAGACAGGGTATATATACACAGGGAAATAACAATGCTAATGGGGAACAGGCTGAGTGCAATGATCAGTGATAAGGGGCAGCTGAGTGCAATGAAAAGACAAGGATCATGGGGGATGTAGTTCAAGAGTGTGATGGACACCGTGGGGAAGGAGGACATCTAGTGGTGACCCAAGGAACATAAACCAGACACTGTGACAGTCCTCACATGAGCCAGAATGAAAGTTTTTTGACGTCTTTTCTGGACGTTGTTTAGACGTAAATTAAAGACGTTCTACGGACGTAGTTTTTTGACATCCAGAAGACGTCCTCACAGGAGCCAGAATGAAAGGTTTTTTGACGTCTTTTCTGGACGTTGTTTAGACGTAAATTAAAGACGTTCTATGGACGTAGTTTTTCAACATCCATAAGACGTCCTCACAGGAGCCAGAATAAAAAAAAATTTGACTTCTTTGGACGTTGTATAGAAGTAAAATAAAGACGTTCTACAGACGTAGTTGTTATACATCCAGAAGACGTCCTCACAGGAGCCAGAATGAAAGTTTTTTTGACGTCTTTTCTGGATATTGTATAGACGTCAATTAAAGACGTGATAATGACGTCATTTTTAGATATCCAGTAGACGTCTTTTCTGGATATTGTATAGACGTCAATTAAAGACGTGCTAACGACGTCATTCTTAGACATCCAGAAGACGTCCTCACAGGAGCCAGAATGAAAGGTTTTTTGACGTCTTTTCTGGACGTTGTTTAGACGTAAATTAAAGACGTTGTACAGACGTAGTTGTTAGACATCCAGAAGACGTCCTCACAAGAGCCAGAATGAAAGTTTTTTTGACGTCTTTTCTGGACGTCGTTTAGACGTAAATTAAAGACGTTCTACGGACGTAGTTTTTTGACATCCAGAAGACGTCCTCACGGGAGCCAGAATGAAAGGTTTTTTGACGTCTTTTCTGGACGTTGTTTAGACGTAAATTAAAGACGTTCTATGGACGTAGTTTTTCAACATCCATAAGACGTCCTCACAGGAGCCAGAATAAAAAAAAATTTGACTTCTTCTCTGGACGTTGTATAGAAGTAAAATAAAGACGTTCTACAGACGTAGTTGTTATACATCCAGAAGACGTCCTCACAAGAGCCAGAAAGATAGTTTTTTTTATGTCTTTTTAGGACATTATTTAGATGTCAAAAACGTGCTAAATATGTGTAATCTTTAGACAGCCAGAATAAAAGTTGTATTAGATGCGTTTTCTGTAGAAATGTCAAAGATGACTGTTAAAGACTGTTAACATGGAAATCCTATCTGGACATATTTGCAAGGATCAAAATTCAAAAAAATGTTGAATGTCTTCAAACAGTGGCATTGAGTGAGTTAGTTCTCACTGAGAAAAACCCAGTTACTCATTGTTAATGGTTGTCGTGTCATGAAACTGCAGACAGACCATAGACCTAAATTATTTGAAAGAATATGGATTAAATTGAATATTCAATTGAATAATTGTTTAGTTTATATACTAGTCTTGCATTTTTGTATCTTATTAATATAGTTGTAATAAACTGCTTACCATTTTCCTGTAAACCAAACTGATCACTCACATTATTACTAATATTTAGTAAAACTTAAAACCAGAACAGCAGTATAAATTAAAACAATAACACACTAATACTTAAAACGAGAACAGAAAGTATAAATTAACACAATAACATAATAAAACTTAAAAGTCAGAACAGTAAAGTAATAAATAAAAGTGCTATAAAATTTTGTACTATTAGCACAGTGTATTTATTTATTTATAACCACCACCCCCGACTCTCCCAGGGGCATGTTTAAGGTGGTCCGATGCAGCCGACTTTATCTGGGCCTCTGTGGCAGCTGCATCCCATTTCATGACAGCATCTACAATCAAAGCAAAGAAATCCTGTGTAAAATAAATCAATTCAAACGCCACTGTTGTGGTTTAGCTTGCAGCAGAGATACATATTATGCTTAGATGAAAATTTGAGTAACAAATCAATTAAATGAAATAGATAACAAATTACCAGTAACATGACTATACAGCAACTGAATTATTTTAACAGATATTCATATTAAAAATGCATATTATTTTACAATATCAGAATGTACTATACATTTTTTTTTGATTTGTAACAAAGGTTTATGAATAATTGTAAAAAAATGTATAAACTGGTTTGCAAACCCATTTATTTGAGACTATTTTATTTTGCGATGGTTAAATGCATTGTGCATAAGTTAGAATGAGTGACATACAGATAGGATGTAGTGAATGATCGTGTTAGCGCGGGCGCCAACATGTTTGTTTTTGTTGCAATGCATTATGGGAAGTGACATTTTTTTGTCTACATTGGCTGCGTCCGAAACCGCGTACTCAATGAGTAGGTACTTATTTTCAATGAGTACTTACTTAACGAGCGCTAAAAGAGTAGGTACTTTATAGCCAAATCTCGTTGAGTATGAATGCGAACCGGACATCTGCCATGTTGACGTTATCATGTGACCTACGACGCGTTATCACACGCGCAACAACTTAAAAGATTTGAACGACACGTTTAATTTATCTATCTGTAAATATTGATATTGATTAAACTTGCTCATTTTGAAGAAACTGCTGCCCATTTATTTTGTGAATACATTTAGGGTTGATTAAAGTTCTTATATTTAACCCTACTAATGTGACCCACCGTTTTATCCTTACAATATTATTTATTTTTATTACGAAATCCCAAAATGGTCATCTCTTGAATGTTGTTAATTTCTTTATTTTATATCCAAACATTTTTATCCACAAGCAAAAGTGGCTAACTGCTTTGTTTTCCTCTTTTTCTTGTTGAATTTAACTCTCGTTTCATCCCTCAGGCCTAGGCATATACATTTTTTTTTAAATGCATTTTTAAATGTATTATAATGAATTATTTAAGAAAAAATATATTAAAATATTCAACCTTGTACTAGGTTCTTTTTTCCTGTGTAAAAAAAATCTCATATTATGTATGCAAACCCATGATATATATATATATATATATATATATATATATATATATATATATACACACACCTCATAACATCAGTAACTCAACAGCCCTACCTAGAACAGGTTTCCTCAGCGTTTGTAATGTCTGCACAAAGGGCAGCTGTGCGAAGATTTGCCTTTGGAGAAAACTGTTGATTTTATACTCAAAAAAATTTAAGTATCATTAATATTAAAAATGAATCTTACCCCAGAATGAATTGCATTGATATCCCACCCCAAAACATACAATAATAACAACGATAAATGCTGACCAATACTTAATTACTTTTTACTGAAAATATTCAATTCAATAAAACAAACAAAATGTAATGTATGTCATATGACATAGCTATGCAGGACTGAATACACTCTACATGTGTATATAGTGAACATATCTACATTTGCATTCAAACAATTAAATAAAGCATTAATTAAATAATTATATTGTATTTACTGACAACAATGAGAAATATTAATAAATTAGTAAAAGAATGAATGAAAGTCACCATCACACAATAAACAAATGCATATACAAGTCAACACATGAAACAAAGCTTTATTCAAACTACAATCATGTAGGCTGAAGGCGCTGAGGTAGTTGCGTGTTGTGTTGTGCTTCACAATCTGAGGCAATAAGGGCAGGTGGAGTGATGGAGGGACTCATCCATGGCACCATCTCCAGGATTCAGCTCTGGGCTCCTCATCCTCAGCACTCACACCAGCCTGCTGACATTTCAGATTCTACAAAATGCACAAACATAACACAAAAGCAGTCATTTTAACAGCACAATGTCATATGATTTCAGTATTATTAAGACAAAACCACTTTTTTTCACAAACGCCGCCATCATCTTCCCTTGCAGGTCCTGCTCCACCACAAAAGCTGTCCAGCTAATGCACAGAAATCAAGAATCAGAAAAGTGCTGTAATAGCTCTGTTTGAAATTACAATAATTAGTGTTGTGGAAATTCTTTTCTCAACTTTAAATAATAATTGGAAGACAGCTGGAGATTTCAAAAGTTATAAAGATCTTTATTTCTTGCAAGAAATTGGCTGTTCACACATCAGTCAGAGTCTGATATGAGAAGGCGCTGACTTCTCCTTTTTGCCAAGCTTATATACCCTTAACACATCCTGGTCTGTCTCAAAAGATCGCCTTGGTTTACCTTAAAAGGCAACACGTCTTGTTCGAGATCTCTTCTAACATAAATTCTATCTAGACAGGACAATACCATGTCTGCAAAAGTTTGGGGAAGAAAGGGTAAGACAAGAATTACATTGCGAAAGAGATTTTCTTAGGCCCTGTTTACAGCTGGTGCGTTTTGGTCGATTGGATCACAGGTCTAAATGGGGTCTAAAACTTTTGAGCTTGTCTACTTTCAAACACTTTTTTCCCGAACCAGTGTTACTTTCTCTCTACTTTTTATCATCTAATGAGATGTAATGCAAAATGTCAGAGCAGCTCTTTTCCTAATGATGCTGATGTATACTGCCATGGTCCAAAGAAAAGTTTAAAAAAGTAGTTCCATGCGAAGTTTGCCCCATTTTCCAGATCTTCTGAATTCATTATAGTTTACTGTGAGAAACACTTGTATAGGCACAAGACATCACATTTCTCTGAGGAATTGGAATAACCTAGAAAATTATTTTTTGTTGAAAATGAGATGTAAAACATTACCTCATAAATCATGATCAGGGACACTTCTATCTATGTTCTGTGAACTTTAACCTGACTATCTATCATTCATTGATTTGTAGTTTTTAATCATCTGATTAGTTCTACAGTCTATGGCAGACAGCTTGACCTTGTGACCTTTCAGTTTTTATGAGTGATTTCAGAACCTTAAAATAAAAATCCATTTTTTTTTACAGGTCATTTTAAACTTTGGGCTTTAGCAAATGAAAATGTAACAATAAATGTTGCATCTATCTATCTATCTATCTATCTATCTATCTATCTATCTATCATCATTGGACTACATATTAAAAATGTCCATCAATTAAATATACATTTGTAAAATCCCACTGTTTTAAATAAAGTTAATCTTTTATAAATCCATGAATCATTGCAAAGTTGGTGTGTGATAGCTAGATGGCAGTAGAGGTACATCTGTATGATTCTCCTGGTGAATCATTCTGGTTATCATCTCCTATCCCTGTCTGACCCCAAGTCTAACCCCATCTCAGACGTGCCCTCTGGTGGAGGACAGCTTAATTACCTTTACTTAAAACCTGCTACGATTTCCCAGGCGTAGCAGAAAAACACATTTTTCATTCCTAATCTATCTATCTATCTATCTATCTATCTATCTATCTATCTATCTATCTATCTATCTATCTATCTATCTATCTATCTATCTATCTATCTATCTATCTATCTTTTCAGATTTTCATCCGAAATCCAATAACCCTAACATCCCAATTACAATTACTAGCCCATGAATACTGACCTACCATTTACACCATAACCACCTATCCCAAGTCTTCGGTCTAACCCTTGCTCAACCTCGATAGTTCCCCCAGACCTATCCATAACCCTAATACTGAAGGTGAATGCAAAGCTAGAAGGGAGGGCAGACGGTACAGTCAGACAGTGCTGACAGACTTGTCAAGATCTTGTGGAAAATACAGTAACTCCAGGAAACAAAATTGAGTGTAAGTGTCATCTTCTTTATACAGAACAGGGGCCTCATTTAAAACCATTGCATACGCACAAAACCCTAACATAGAAAGATGCGTCCGGAATTTTCCCACACACATCTCAGGGTTTATAAAACAATAAACCAGGTTTGCACCTTACGAAACTACAGACAATGCTTGCAAACTCTTTTACTTTAACAGAACAATTTTAAACTCTGTTTTCATTCTGATATACAACATTTACATTAAAGTGTAATTTAATCCTGTGATGCAAAGCTACATTTTCAGCATTCAGTATTCAGTGTCAAATGATCCTACAGAAATCATTTTAATAAGCTGATTTATTATCAGTAATGCTGCTTAATATTTTTCATAAACTGTGCTACTTTGTCTAGGATTCTTTGGTGAATACAAATTTAAAAAGAAACAACATTTATTTAAAATAGAAACCTTTTGTAACAATGCACACTAGTGTTGTCACAGTTGTTCAGTTTGTGTTAGTTTTCATGCACTGTCAGTTTGTTGTTATTAGTCATACGTCTTCCTTTGTTCAGTTTTCCTGCCACTCCATGGACACCATCATTATGAGTTAATTTGGTTCAGCTGTGTTCTATTAATCATCATGTTTGAGTTCCTATTTAAATTGTACCCTCACATTCATTCTCTGTCTGGTCTTGCTTATGTTAAGGTGTATTGCCACATTCCGTTTACATGCGTGTTATTGAATTAAAATCGTGTTGAAACTTTATTCTTCAGTCCTTGTCTGTCTGCCTACAACAACCGTTCAAAAGTGTGGGGTCAGTTTTTTCTCTTTTTGAAATTAATTAATATGTCTATTCAGCAAGGATGTGTTAATTTGTTTAATCTTTTTTAAAGTGATAGTGAAGATTTCTATTGTTAAAAAAGATTAAATTTAACTCTTTAATCATCAATGAATCCTGAAAGAAAAAAAGTAAGAAAAAAATAAATATATTAACCAGCACAACGGTTAACGACTTAAATAATAACCGAGTGTAAACATCAACATATACATATTACAATGATTTCATATCTTAAAATGTCAAAATAGAAAGCCATTCTTTTAAAGTGTAATAATATTTCACAACATTAGTGTTTTTTTGTTTTTGTTTGTTTTGTTTTTCTCCAAAAACAAACGGTAGTGTATATCAAACTGTGTAGTCCCAAGTAGTATTGCATTAGTGCACCTAGATGTATACATGATCTTAGTATACTTACTCCAGCAGTCTACTTAAAACCTACTTGAACATTACTCAAGTACACTACATAAAATGGCTTGAAATGTACTTAGTGTTTTTGTAAAAAGAGTAAATCCTGAAGCCCACCTCGCCGACTCTCGAGTATTACACAATGCAACACGATAGACAACACACACAACAAGGCTAGCAGTTATACAAAGACTAAAAGCTTTGGGTGGGGGGGACTAGGATCCTGTTGCTCACTCAGTCTTCCTTAGTATAGTGCTGAATATTTCCCCCACAAGGCGGTGGCATATTTCCCTCTGCCACAAATGCATTTATACTTGTATATACATTTATAAATGACTTTGTGAAGCATAAACAAAAAAGCAAAAGTAAAAACGAACAAATGTATTTATTTTATTTATTAATAGATTTTTTGTAAAAAAAGATTTATTATTGAATATTAAAATATTTATTACATTATTATATATTATTATTATTATAGATTTAACATGGTCTGAGCGACGGAATTATTAATTATTATTAAGGTTTCTCTCCAGTGTGGATCCTCTCATGGCGTTTTAACCCTTCTTCGGTTCTGAAAGTCTTGTAGCACTCAAAGCATACATATTTGTGTATGCCAGTGTGGATACTAATGTGAACTTTGAGATTACATTTTTGAGTGAAACTCTTTGCACAATGATTGCATGTGTATGGTTTCTCTCCAGTGTGGATCCTCATGTGAATCTTCCGATTTCCTTTTTGTGTGAAACTCTTCCTACAATGATCACATGTGTACGGTTTCCCTCCAGTGTGGATCCTCATGTGAACCTTCAAATGTCCTTTTTGTCTGAAACTCTTCCCACAATTATTACATTGGTACGGTTTCTCTCCAGTGTGGATCCTCATGTGAACAGTAAGATTTCCTTTTTGTTTGAAAATCTTCCCACACTGATCACATTCGTGCAGTTTCTCTCCAGTGGCACCTTTCTTTCTGTGTGGCACCAGGTCTGAAAGACAGTAAAAAAAGTTATATTTTAAATAATCATCAAAATTCAGAGAGAATTGTGGCATCTCTAGTCAGGAGACGTCATAAGTGTTCCTGCTGGAAGGGCTAGGCGAGATGTGCAATGTTAAGTATAGGGATTGTAGTTGTAGATTGTGGTGTTAGTGATCCACACCCAGTTCAGAACACATGTGATTCGCGGATTGACTGCAATTATTTATTTCATTGTATTACAGGGACAGTGCATATTAATAAACATTTGTAAAATGAATATTCTAATGTTTTTTTGTTGGGTCAGACAATGATTACAAAATTTCTCTCTCATATTGCTCCTCATAACCACTGAAAACGGTCAAAAAAATCAAACCAAAAGTCAAATTAATATGGACGGAAGTTAAAAGTGGTGGGTACAAAATGACTCATGATGAAATCTGGTGGGTACCTGGAGCAGAGCTACCTAGCCCCCGCTGTTGCTTAGAAGAAGGCATTCGTCCCTCATCCCTTCTCTCCCCCCGTATTGCTCTGAGTAAGGAAGAGACCAACTGGTGGCCGATTGGAGTCTTCCTCCACAGAAGCCCTGCTTAGACGAGTGGCCTTTACGAAGAGTTCTGTGGCAGTGACATTCCTTTAAAGTGTTTTTATATCTAATGAAAAGAATCAAGCTTTTATATCACGTCGTTGTCTCTTGGTGTCCTGTGTAGGAACAGTGTCGCTTGTCGAGATCGGCTCGCGCTGCATTGGTCCGAACTGATTAACGGTCCGTGAAGCACAAAATAATAGCGCAGATTCATCATACTTATCTGACCGTTATCAGTTTGTAGCAGTAAATGAAGAGATGTCTTATCGATCACAAGTTCAGTATGGCGTACCACAAGGCTCAGTACTAGGACCGTTGCTGTTCACTCTGTACATGCTACCATTAGGAGATATCATTAGGAAACATGGAATTAGCTTCCACTGTTATGCCGACGATACTCAGCTCTATATTTCTTCAAAACCTAACGAAACTTACCAATTCACTAAATTAACAGAATGCATAGCTGATATAAAAACTTGGATGACTCGTAATTTCCTACTTCTAAATTCTGAAAAAACAGAGATTCTAATTATTGGACAAAAAACTTCCTCACGTAATAACTTAGAATACTGTCTAACACTTGATGGCTGCTCTGTTAAGTCTTCGTCGTCGGTTAGGAACCTGGATGTGCTCTTTGATACCAATCTTTTATTTGAAAGTCACGTGTCTAGTATCTGTAAAACCGCATTTTTCCATCTTAAAAATATATCTAAATTACGTCATATGCTCTCATTGACAAATGCGGAACAATTAGTTCATGCGTTCATGACCTCAAGGCTAGATTATTGTAATGCTCTACTGGGTGGTTGCCCTGCACGCTTAATAAACAAACTACAGCTAGTCCAAAACGCAGCAGCTCGAGTTCTTACCAGAACCAGGAAGTATGACCATATTAGCCCGGTTCTGTCAACACTGCACTGGCTCCCTATTAAACATCGCATCAATTTTAAAATATTGCTGATTGCTTACAAAGCACTAAATGGTTTAGCTCCGCAGTACTTGAGCGAGCTCTTAACGCATTATACTCCTTCACGTCTATTGCGATCTCAAAATTCCGGCCTGTTGATAATACATAGAATATCAAAATCGACTGCTGGCGGTAGATCCTTTTCCTATTTAGCACCAAAACTTTGGAACAGTCTTCCTAACATTGTCCGGGAAGCAGACACACTCTGTCAGTTCAAAGCCAGATTAAAGACACATCTCTTTGACATAGCATTCACATAATATATTATAGACTTCAATAATTCAGTGTTAGGCTGCATAGATTAGGTCAGCTGGAACCGGGAACACTTCCCATAAATCCTGATGTACTTGTTACATCATGAGAAGAATGGCATCTACACTAATTGTAGTGTCTGTGTTTATCCCGAGGTTTTTCTGCAGCCTGCCGCAGCCGGATCCAGGCCGTTTCCAGATCTGACGAAGGACCTTCGCCTGGACCTGATGTCAACGCAGTGCTGAAGTGCCAACCAGTCTCTCCCTATGGAGGATCCCTTTCCCACTCTACAGATAAAGCGTCGTCGGGAAACTCAATTCGCGTATCTTCTCCGATTTGATTAAATAAAATAAAATTCTGAATCAAAACTATAAGGAAACACCAGTAATTTGTTTAGGCTTGGTTTGTAGGGAATTCCAAACCTGCGCACATATATTCAAACGCACATAACTATTGAACCCGTTCTTAATGCGCATCTGAACGCCATCAGCGTTTCTCACAGGATCGCGTTTAAAGTCTGTGTAGAGGGAATGGTGTCGTCTTGCCGGCCCTAATTTAATAACAAATGATCATTGCGACGGAAGCGAATCAATCAAAACTAACTTTAGCTGGAAATAACTTTATTAAAGAACCGCTATAAAGCCAAAACAATCTTACGTTAAATTATACATTTATCTATGTAAAGCTGCTTTGAGACAATCTACATTGTTAAAAGCGCTATATAAATGAAGATGACTTGACTTGACTTAATGCAACCCAACACTGTTCATAACGCAATATATACCGCAGAAAAGCAAAATGTCGCATTGTCAGTTTTTTCAAGTATCATGCAACCCTATTGGTTCAAATGATCAATATGCCGATATATCGTTGGCCTGTGATACGATAATTGATACGCTGGAGCTTAATAGCGATATTTTAATGAATAAAGCGCTCTAAATAGATTTCCCTGCTTCACTAGTTCATGGCTCAACACATGAATGAGGGAAACGTGAACATGAGTTAACTAGCCTAAGAAAAATTCGTTTTAATTTTTCTTATTTAATAATGTGAAATATTGTTTCTTAAAATGCCAGCAAATCTGGAAAAAATCCTAAAGGAAACACTTAACTCTTAATGGTAAAAAATTGAGAACAGGGTCCAGTTGTTTGCTGCCCTAAAAAACATCACATGTAAACCATACAAAAATCATATGTATAATCATGAAATAATTGAAAGATTTTAACTCAAATATAACATTTTTTCCAAAACATTTTATCAGCAGGTAAATACAAAAAGCTGAAAGAATTTGCTGGATCGATATTGAAACGTATCAATATATAAGATCTCTGCTGTATTACTCTGTTGCATATATTTTCTGGCATAAAATGCGACTCAGGGTGTGTCTCCTTACAACAAAATTAGCACGCATAATCTTTCGGAAGCATATCACCCTGACTGACTTGCAGCTTGGCAAAACAAAAACTTCCAACATTTTAATTAAAAGAAATACACTACAGTTTATACAAATTTTAATTATAATAAGCAAAACTTCAGTTACCTAAGACATCACCTACCACTGCAGATGTGTTCTGTACTGAAGTGAAAAGTGGAAATAAGACCTGTTTTCCGGTTAGAACGTTCGGTGTTCCGCATAGCCCCCTATTGGCATTAGTCAAGTCAAGTTAGTGCTGGGCGGTTTGACCAAAAATTTATATCACGTTTTTTTTTTAATTTTTTTTTTATGATGACGGTTTTCCGGTTTATGATGTTTTTTTATTTTATTTTCATGCATAGTCAGGTGTTCAATGCATTTTCTACTCGTTGAGAGAGGAATTACTGCAGTAAATTGACTTAGGATGGTCTATTTTACTGTCATTAGTGAATATTGTAGAATATTTCCACACTAGTAAAACAGGTTTGCATTGCCCCAGAAAATTATGCTGTTGCTTACAAATAAGAGCCAGTCATGCTTCTAATGAAGTGAGGAATCAGAATGCAAAGACAATTGTAGTCAAAATTCAGAACTTTAACTTTTCAAATTTCACTTATTTTTTATTTTTTTATAAAAAACCAATACAAAAAATAGAACAACTTGCAATACAGGTACATTACACAGTATTCAAGTAAATCTAAAAAGGAAATATAAAACAAGTGACTTAGTGAAGTTACAATTTGCATTAATATTACATACACTATCACACATACAATCTCGCTCTTTTAATAAGTGTTTATGTTGAGAGGAATGGATTCCGAATGGCTACTGTTCTCTGTCATTTTACATTGTTTCTGTGTTTAGCGTGAAAGCTCACGTGATTGCCACCAACTCGGGATAAAATTTGTGCAGGACAGTCGTGCCATGTACCGGCTGCATTGATGCGAATGTGTGCAATATCTCACGACCTCCCAAGTGTCCGAACTTGCAGCGTGTACATCCGTAACACCAGAACACTGCCGTTTGTTTACCCTCACCACTGCTTGCAATCGCTGAAGTGCAACATTTTAAAGGGTCCTTCTGAAACAGTGTCGTGTGGCGCAGTGCAACGTTCCGACTTCCGAACGTTGTGTACTTGAATACATCAGTTTGGCGGTTTATTAAAAATTAACATCGTAACGAAAATATACAGCGGCTTTCGGTATGAACTGGTTTACCGCCCAGCACTAAGTCAAGTCAAGTCAGGTTTATGTAGGGACTGTTCGTTATTTATTTAAGGGGCCACCGGAGGAGTTTTGAGATCTGTTGTCAAAAAAGACATGACCCTCCCTTCGCCAGCAATAATTTTTTCTATGACCCTCCAAAATGATTGTGAAAAAAGGCATGACCCTCCCCGATAATTTATTGATTAGCCTACTTCTGTACTGGTTTGCGCTTGGCAAAGATGTTCAGATAGCCATTGTTTGTTTGTTTTTTAAACCATAAACTCTTGCTTTCTCATCTGGCTGTAACGATAGACCAAACCTACGATTCGGTTCGTATCACGATTTTTTATTTTAGATTTGAAAAAAAAAAATCATGTTTTCGGTGCGGTGTGACTCGTTCAACATGTGGGTGGCGCTGCGAATAAAGCATCTAAAAACTGTCACAAAGAACCGGCAAAAGTAATGATTATTAATGTCATATATAGCTAGACATTTTAATTGTTTATTAATAAACAAGTGTTTCCTGTGTCGACTGCAAAGATGAAGTTGACGATGCGTCGCGATCTTCTCAGAACGCGCCAGAGAGAAATGCACATTTCATAAGGAGAAAGCAGTCTGTTTTCCTTCGTTTTGAATTGTTCTGTTTAAAAGTAGACATTTCAAGCTTTCTATACATTTCTCAGGTCTATGAGGCAAGTAGAATACCTTATGCTGAGTTTCGGTTCATTTATGAGACAAGAGTCCAGTTCACTCGCCCGCGCCTCCGTGTCATGATTATCTATGTTCTACTATATTTAGACTACTTCTTATTTATTAAATCCAGATGAAACATTGATTAAAATTAAGATAAAATTAATAAAAAACGAAATTCACTTTAAAGAAAGGCTTTGTGCTTTCTGTTTGAGGTCTCTGGGCAATTTTTAAAGTCGCTTCAGAGCAGTCATGTCCGTGCATAATGGAGAACTGTCACGTCCGTAACATTTTTTTTTTTTGAAAAAATATTTTGCCACCTAAAAGTTAAAGATTTTTTTGTGTCACGTCACATGTGTATTTCCCTTATATTAAATATAAAACGAATGTGTAGACTGATATTTTTCTAATGTCTTGACTCCTTTCAGACGATTCAAATAAATGCATTTTCTGAGAATTTTTATTTTAAGTTTTGACTGCAAATGTCACGTCCATTCACTGGAATCGCCCAATTTTAACGAATTTATCCTCAACTAGTTTTTGTGGTGTAGGTCTATGTATTTTATGTTAACTAAAATAATAGCCTACTAATAGTGATTTAAAGATGTGGTAGCGCTGCGAAGATCGCGAGTCGTCAACTTCATCTGTCTAGCCGACACTGACATAAAAATAACTGTTTTATTAGTAAACAATTAAAATGTCTCCTGCTATATTGAACATATTTGCCTGTTCCTTACAAAACACTGACAGTGGGGTTTTTGACTGTTTTTTGTTTTTTTGAGCAGCTGCGGACAAATTATTTCGACACACACACACACACACACACACACACACACACACACACACACACACACACACACACACACACACACACACACACACACAATATTGATAAACAGGATTTTTTTGTTGCTTTTTTAATACAATAAAAATTTCATTTAATTTATTGTTTAATAAAATTATAAGCCTGTTATTTTTAGTTTATTAACAGCAACAACAGCTGTAAAAATGAAGTTGACGATCGCCATCTCCGTATAGTGAACGCGCCTATAGAGAGTAATGCACATCACACAACCAGAGAGTAGCCTATTTCTTTTCGTTTTAAATTGTTAAAAAGACATTTCAAGCTTTCTTAAGATATATTTCATGTATGTGAGGCATATGCTGAGTTTCGTTAAGTTAGGATGAGATGCGCTCCTGTTTACGAGCAGTGCAAGTGGCCACGCGGGCGCCTCTATGATTGTGTTGTCTGCTATATTTGGTATTTGGCAATTGGTTGATAAAAAAAAAAAAAAAAAAATCAAGATACAATTTATAAAAAACGAAATTCACTTAAAAAAATCGTTTTCTGCAAAACAAAACTTAATTAAGTGGTCAAAATCATGTCTGACCCGCTCCATGTCTCTCGATATTGCGTACTCGTGTGTGCGGTTCACTTTTCATAATCAACATAGATGAAAAAATAACATTAGCCTATTATATTTTAACAAAAATGAAACTAAATGAACTTATTTAACAACACAGTAGGCCTGACTCTGTATTTGTACAAATTGCTGCACATTCATTTTATTCTGAATTTTGCACACACAAGTTGAAAGGCATTTGTTTGCATGCATGTAAAACATATCTGCAACATTTATCAAGTTCACTGATAATTATGCGTGCATTTATTAATCATTATCTTAATGAATAATGTAACAAGGACGAAGCATGTAAACTGTTTGTTTAGAATTTGGATCGATCATCGCAAATAGATCCGAATGAAGAAACGTACAAAACCATAGGCTAGAAAATGGGTGGGCCCGGACCTAAATGCCCACCCGGGCCCAATGGTAGCGCCGCGGCTGGTGGTAGCCCTACATCTTACACATTGTGGAAACAAAATAAGAATGGAAACTAAAATATGCAGTATCGCCCTACAGCGCACATTCTATCAGCAGTTCTGGCGCCTCAGTCCCAATACTGTAAAACTCGACGTACGTTCACATCACATGTTAATGCAGCGGTAGAGTTACACTCACAGGACACTGTGCACTTAAAAAGTTCATTATTTGCTCGTGCTTTAAAGCTTTGCCGGGTAAATTCTGTTCATTCTGTTCTGACATGATGCTGCACTTTTTCTAAGCGCGAACTGAAGCGCACACTGTCAAACAGCGCCAAACTGGATTTTTGTTGGGTCAGACCCATCTGATATCGAAGGGGGGCTGATAACGCGAGATCAACATGGAGCTAAATGGAAAAAAAATAGCACCAAACAAGCCACTTTGAAATGTTGCTGTTTTAATGAATATAAAAGTTGGGTGACCCTCCCCCTAGACTAAAAAAAGTTGGATGACCCTCCCCCTAGACTAAAAAAAGTTGGATGACCCTCCCCTCAACAAAGAATAAAAAGACATGACCCTCCCCTATTTTCCTCCGGTGGCCCCTTCCATAAATACCGAACGGTCCCTTATATAGCGCTTTTCACAATACGTATTGCCCCAAAGCAGCTTCACAGTACCAAATTAAAGGTAATAATGTAACAAGGTTTATTTCTAGTGGAAAAACACAATGTGATAGTGTCTATGTTTATTAAGGACAATCAATAGGATTGTAAGCTCCAGGGGTGCAAACAGCGCGCTTTTCGGCGCCTCCCGCTTTTTTCACGTCAGTTTGGGTGACTTGTGTGAATCGTGCAGATCCGAAGAGTTTTTTTTTAAGGAGGGGGAGGGGGGGGGTTTGAGAGGGTCTGATTATAATTTAACCAACAGTAATTCTGGATTGCGTCCACCAACAAGTAAATAGGAAATAAGCGAATCAGAACACTGCGCGCCAAACCAGCAGTATGTGCGCAACTTGTGTCCGTTTTTATGTCGGCTCTCATGTTAATGCCTGCGTGACACACACACTTCTCGAGCCGCGCCGAAACCGCGTGCTAGAAATAAAACCGCAACCGACGCCTATTTTTCACGCGACACGCAAGAGTGTTGGAAGTTTTCAGACAAAATAGAAGGCGCAAATACATATTAATAAATTACATTTTGATGCTTGAAAGTCTCTCGGTTTTGACAAAATGCATATATAATTGTAATTTAAAAAATAGGCCTAATTATCGATTTTCAGATATTGCCCGTCAATAGGCCTACAGAACGAAATATTCTGTAGCCTATTTTGCCGTCAATACTGCCGACATTGTCTTTGCTGTATCAGGCTATATATATTATGTTTAACATCCAAATGTAGATGGTCTGTCGGCGCACAGAGCCACGCAGTCGCAGACAGCACGTGAAGTTCGTGAACACCGAATTCCCTTTTCTTTCTTATCTATTTGTGTTTGAACAGACATGTGCACGAAAAAAAAGCCAGTGTCCGTCTCAACGAGTTTCCCCGTAAACGCAGTCAAAATAAAACGGATGCGTGTCATTGCCGGTATTAGATACGTGCATTCGTCTTAAAGGGACAGCACCCAATATACCTGCAGCTGTTTGTGTCACCAAAGTTAATCAAACAACAAAAGAGAAAGAGAAAAATCATGTTTTGTCAAAAGATAACCTGTATTAATACTTAATACAGTTAATTTACCTGATAAACATAAAGCACTGCTTTATTTCTCGTGTATTTGTGTTTTATTGTATTTATATTTGTATTTTGTTTATTAGTTTCTATGCAGATGCAGTAGGCCTACCCTACACAATTACCCCAATCATCCTAGAATTATTAATTCTTTACAAAAAGAGCTATTCAAATCTGAGGTGAAATTGTTTTCAGGAAATAGCAGTAAAGCAAGAAGAAGAAGTGCAAGATAGTTTTTCTACATTTAATTTGACTCTATGTGCCTATAGGGGTGGGTTGGTGATGAAGGCAATGTAGTATCTGGATATTTGCCGCGGGACGAAGGCTTCGATTACCTCTCTCTTTTTTGACCATACATGTGTTTGCACCCCTGAAGCTCATTAGAGGTTGAAAACTTCTTACCAAGGTTTCAAATTTGTTTTTATCCAGAAGAGAAGCCTCCTCCCTCTCGAACTCTTCCAAGGTGTTAATCTTTCTGATCTCAATGCTAGATTTAGGCATGCTCCTCTGGAGTTTTTTGACCTCATCAGTGAGAGTCACCAGCTTTGTCAGCACTATTTTTTGGAATTCTGGCAATAATGAGAAATGAAGAAAAAAAAATTAATTACTCTCTATAATCATGGTTCTCTGGTAACAGCAAGGCATTTCAGTAAAAGTGTGCTCTCTAGCAATCCTAGAAAAATGAATAACTATTCAATTTGTTACATATTTAACCCTGTATTTGACAAATCAGTTGTATTAAATAACAATTTTATTAAGAGATGGTTCTAGACTAAATGTCATAAATGCCAAAGCAATAAGATGAAAACCTGAAGTCTGATTCACCAGTTACAAAGAGAATGTAATGTTAATACATAAGTAATTAGTCTGGGTGTTGCATGAAAATATTCTTGTACTTACTTGCTTCTGACAGGGGGAATGTGGTTGGCACATCCCTATTATAACTGGACTTTTCATGTGAAAGACCTAAGCAGGAAAGAAAAAAGTGTGTGAAGCGATCAATATATTTAGAACACTTGTACAATGTGCCTCATTAAGTGATACAACCAATGACATTCACCATCTATGGACCTACTTTCCACAGCCTGGGACCTGGGTACACCTGAGAAACCCAAACCACCAACATTAGTTATTCAGTATGAATAGTATTATTCATGCTAATTTGATATTCAATAAGACAAGCCAAATGTAACTGGCAATACTCACGACTGCTTGAATTGTCCCGGCCCACAGACCTGGATGAACCTGTGCAACCCAAATGTAGCCATTATCAATAGTGCAAATTACCTATGCTAATTTAATATTCAATAAAACACAACTGTGCCTGGCTATACTTACAACTAATTGAACTGTCCCGGCCCACAGACCTGGACCTGGATCTGGACGAATCTGTGGAACCCAAAACTGAAACATCATTTTGTCATGACCAATTAGTAACCTGCATGCTGATTTGAAAATTTAAAAATGAAAAGTTAACTCACCACTAGTTGACCTGTCGCAGTCCAAAGACCTGGGTGTGCCTAAGCAATGCAGAGCAGAAACATCAGTGATTCATTATCATTAGTCCTAGTGACCAGCCTGCAATATTCAGCAATGAAAGGCTATACTCACGACTAGTTGTCCTGTCACGGCCCACAGACCTGGGTGAACCTAAGCAATGCAGAACAGAAACATCAGTCAGTCATTATCAAATGTTAGTAACCTGCATGCTGATTCGATAATTTAAAAATGAAAAGTTATACTCACGACTAGTTGTCCTGTCACGGCCCGCAGACCTGGGTGAACCTAAGCAAAGCAGAGCAGAAACATCAGTCAGTCATTATCAAGTGTTAGTTACCTGCATGCTGATTCGATAATTTAAAAATGAAAAGTTATACTCACGACCAGTTGACCTGTCACGGTACGCAGAACTGGGTGAACCTAAACAAACCAAATCGAAAATGTCAGTCAGTCATGATAAGTAGTAGGGCTGCACATTAATAATCAGGGATGCGCGCTGTTTGCATCCCTGAATAATGTCGGACAGGAAACAAAAGAGCAGGGTGAAGCTCAGGAAGTCGTTCAACTGTGCATAAAGCCAATTCAAGTAAATTCAAGTTAGCGAGAGTGCGAAACACAAGGCAATGTGAGGTTTTTAGATTACTGAGCTAATGTTATGTATCATGTAATGTTAGTGACAGGCTGCAGCTGGGATTCGGAAGGATGGGTAATAGATTTAACATTAAGTTTAAAATTGTCATCCACCAAGCCAAAATGCTTATGTTATCATTATCATTAGACGGCTAATTATGTTTGTTTCAAATTATTCTAATGTTTCATTACAGTGTTGATAATGCATAATAGTGAAGTACAGGCTTCATTTGAGCATTAAATATTTGAATATTAAAAGAAAAATGAAATTTGAATAGTATTAAATGGGAAGATTGACAGCTCTACTCACCACTATTTGATCTGTCGAGGCCCACTGACAACAAAGACAGACATGGTTTAATACAAATACTTAACTTAAAATTTGAATCTGGTTCAAATGCACATGGTCATCTTAGTAACAACTCACCATTCTTTAATCAAAGTCTGAAAAGTTACTTCTGGTCTGGAATGGCGTTCCTTCTCTGATGATGTAGGTTTGACGGCTTGGGTTGGGAAACGCTTAACCACTCCCCTCAAACCGTTAGTCTGTTATGAGCAGAGAGATGGAGAGGAGGAGCGCTGACACTAAAACCCTGCCCTCTGTTCAATATTCCTTTTCACTGGGAAATACGTCACAACACTGGAGAAAAGTCATTTGGAACTTTCAGTTCACGCGGACTTTAAGGGCTTTTTTGTTACGTTCTAGTCTTAAAGATTTGAAGAAGATCATTAAATCTTTATGGAAAAGTAAGAAAGTGGGAGGGCTCTTAAAGAATCTGCATTTGTGTATGAAGTAATTGGCCAACAGCACAATATTGTTCACCAAAAATTCATGATCGTAATTCAAAGAAAAAGACAAATATTTTATAGTTTTAACATATTTAACATATTTACATATTTCAAACTTAAATAAATGTTCCAACGACTCTATGTCTGCTTCACAAAAGGTGCACCCATTACAATCCAGTCTAAATCTATGTCTGAGAAACTCATTACAAGGATAAATATCATTAATCATTTTAAACTGAACCTCTTTTACCTTTGGAAAAAGTGGGAAAGTGAGAAATCTTGTTCTAATTTGACCCACTTTGTCTTTAGGGAAATCAAATACAAGAGGTCTCTTTCTAACTTTATAAATTAAGACCAGAAATGATTAAATTCTTCAATCGTGGAATCACAGGTGAATAACACAATGCACCTTTAACCAGCTGAACCAAACCACCAGCAACAGCTATTAACAAAGACACATATAATTTCTGAGTACAAATAATATTATATTTTTCACAAAAATTGTCATAACTAAGGAAATTTCCTTCCCCAGCCATAATGTCTACAATGGACCAGACACCTTTACCAATCCAGTCCTGAAATAACAGATTTCATATCAAGAACAACTATGTGGGGAAAAATTGCATGACTATGAAAAGATGACAATTTACACTTTAGTTTTGATGGCTCAAAGTCACACCTCAAAAGAAAATCAATGCCCCCAAAAGAATCAAAGATTTTTGAAGACACACTAGACCAAACTGAATGTTTATTCCTAAGGAAAACTTGGAGCCACCTCAATTTAAGAGTGCCATTCATAAGAATAAAATCAATAATATTCAAACCTCCCTCACTGATTGGCTTCACTACATCTGGACTTGTTTTGTGCCAACGCCCGTTGGTCATTGCTGAAAAGCAATCGCCCTGGTCTTCCTTGGAAAATGCCCATCTTTTCCTGCAGTTCAATCCTGAGCAGTCTGTAACAGAAACACAAAACATCTCATATATGGTCTTTAAAATAATGGCACATCTGAAAAGGTACCAATGGTCCCATAACCTTTTGAGCAGGATGCAACAAATTTTGAATTAACCTGAAATACTCTCTTCTTGGACCTCCGTAGTCTCCGCGTCTCATAAATGAACTGATAATCAGCGTATACTAGCCTCACAGGCATGAGAAATACACCTAAAGCTTGAAATGTCCACTTTTAAAAGAACAAAATCAATTTGAAAGCAAATACCGTCTGTTTGTAATCAGTATGAAATGTGCATTTTTCTCTAAAGGCACACCCGCTTTACAATGGAGATGGATATATTTGCAGCCGACACTAATTTAGAAAACATTAGTTTATTAATAAACAATTAAAATGCCTCGTTATATTTTCCAGATATTTATTATCATTATCCTACTTTTGTGGCAAGATTCATGCGTACGCTTGAGCGTGGAATAGGCTATATTCCTCATTGCATAAAGTATTTAAGCAGAAATTAATATAAACGTGATTAGTCGACTACTTGCTTAAATTTCATAAGATATTAAAAACAGTGTATGAAATTCTCAGAAGTTTGTGGGCTATCTTAACAAAAAACCAAGGGAATATCCTAACTGTTCAAACGTTACGATAAATTTAGTGATCAGTGTAAAACAGTTCAGGAAACGGGATTTAGATATTGACTAAATACACACCTTCACTGGTAAGTTAGGGACCCTAGGAAAGACAAAACACCATGCATGATGTCTATTCCGAGGCGATCTCTGGTGCCACTAAGTGGATCAAAGTGTGCTGCAACGTCTTCCATGATTGTGCTGTCCAACGTGTACTGGTTAGGAGGTACAGTCACTCTGTCAGACCAGTCTACCAGTGGTGCCCTTACTGAAGCAGAGGCTTCTGCAATCCCAGCAACATCTGGATCAGCATCACCTACCATTGCTCCTGCAGCATGAGAACTTCCCTCTGGTGCAGTTCTGACACCAAAGATGTCCTGCATTGCAGTGCTTGGCCGACCCTGCTGTACCATGGCCGACCCTGCTGTACCATGCAACCTCTTACAA
>NW_028296049.1:0-29529 GCF_964197995.2 Scardinius erythrophthalmus
GTGACCAGATCAAATTACACAACACAGATCTAATGTAATTTAGGCTACTTGTAATTTGTTTGGCTTGTTATCAGAAATAATCTACTCTAGAGGGATCAAGCAGATCAGGGGGGATCGTCAGTCAGTCAGGACACGGCACGTTTACATTTGTTCATCAGTGGTCTCTGTATCTGGATAACTGTCTGGATTTCTGTTTCCCACAAATTATTGAAATTAGGTCTATAATAAGCCTTTATCACGGAGTGTAAAACAACTCTTGCTTCATCTTCTATCAGTGGCAGTGTCCATATAGCACGGGATTTTTGTGGTTTATCAGATGCAATCCATCTCAAAAAGGGTACTATGTACGAGTTTAAGTTTCCCAACATTAACCTGATATGAAATGTGAGAAAAAAAAATTAATTCTTAAAAAACCTAAGAAAAATGTTATTCTGTATGACTGCATGATTGAAAGGAGAGCACGCAATAAGCATAGGCTGCTGTATGTTCTGAAAACATTCTCATCTGTATTCAGTCAGCTTGATATATTTAAATCTGCATATTTGGGATATTTTAACCTTTATAAATGGCTTTTTTTCCTAATCATTTTAAATATATGCTTCATCTTTAATTTTTTTATTTGATAAATAAATAAAATTACAATAGTAAGACATTATAGGGCTGTTACCTGTCAAATGAAAGTTTTACACTGAAAAAATACAGCTGCATTAAATAGCCTAATGTTATGAGATTGTTTTAAATATTTTTTGCATTACAAATAAGAAATGTTGGAAAGAATGATATTTTTGGGTCAATGACGTGACGCGCCTAAATTTTCTGTCCGATTGCTTTTTTTCAGGCAAAAACGGGTTTAAATGCATAAAAAGATACTGTATTTGAAGTACCTCTCCCATGTATGTAGGCTACTCACTTTAACTTTTCAAAAACCTTTACTTTATTTTTTTTGTTATTTAAAGTGTCAAAACATCATGTGGTGCAACCGTCCGGCCATAACTTCTGTTTTGAAAACATCTTTGAAATTACTCTAAATTGTTTCAAATTTATTTTCTGCACTATTTGGCATGATTTACTAAATGTTTTGTAATCCTTTAAAAAAAATTCAAAGCATTTGTATTTATATTTCCATCATAATATACAAACTTGTCTGATGATGTCCATTTTATGACATATCATGTGGTGCGACCATCAAGGAAATACCATTTTGGGACTTTTATGTTGAAAGCTATTCAAACACAGGAAGTTATATCATATACCAATTTACCAAGGACCCATGGAAGCAGCAAGCAGGTTTGTAATTCTATCAAATTGTGGAGAAAAAATAAAACCTTTGTACTGGTTGGTATGTTGTTGCCATATTTGGATGTCATGTGGTATGACCTAAAAAAAAATTAATATTAAGGTTATTTCTACAAATATATATTTTTATTATAAATTTCATTGTGACCTTTTTTGGGAAGCTAGCTTTTTTTTTTTTTTAGGTGGCCAATTCTGTGCCTGTAAATTTTGACTGAATTTGAAAATATCATGTGGTGCGACCAAATATCATGCGGTGCGACCACTGCAGAATGTTTTCTATGATAGATATATGTTCTAGATTGTCAGTTTTATGCTTATTCAATTGACATTATTTACAATTATTTAAACCATATTTTTTTCAAATATATTTCAGACAGTTTATGTTTACTCTTTGTACAATATAAGAGAAATGCAACAAAAAAATTAGAGCATGTAATTTCAGTTTAGTAATTATGCAATTATTAGTAGTGTATTTATTATTGCTTATTTATTTATTTAAAACTATTTTAATATATTTTACCAGATGCCACTGCCACGTGAAAAAAATCTGACCCTGCAGCAAGAGCAGAGTACCCTGATAGGAGAAGAGTGAAATATTATTACAGTATAAAATATCTATTTTCTATGTGAATATATAGTAAACTGTAATTTATTCCTGAGATCAAAGCTGAATTTTCAGCATCGTTAATCCAGTCTTCAGTGTCACATGATCCTTCAGAAATCATTCTATAATGTAACCCTGGACCACACAACCAGTCAAATGGGTCAATTTTTTTTAAATTTAGATTTATACATCATATGAAAGCTGAATAAATAAGCTTTCCATTGATATATGATTTGTTAAGATAGAACAATATTTGGCCAACTGAAAATCTGGAATCTGAGGGTGCTACAAAATCTAAACATTGAGAAAATCGCCTTTAAAGGAGAACTCCGGTCAATTTTAACATTGAGCTAATTTTTTTGTAAATTGGAGTGCTGTCAATACAGAGAACAACGACAAAAATCGGTGTTGCCTACACCATGTTATCCTCTTTTAAAAATTTGCACCCTGTTGACTTCGATGGGGCAAGTTTTAAACCTGCTTTTAGCCTCTTAACATCCTTGATGTGTCATTACAAGTGCACAGGTCATGAGAGTGATTCCTCCAGAGTGAACACGGGTGAATCTGATTCTGACTGCAGTAGATGTGAAAGATATGAATAAAAATGATGTTATTTCAGCCAGCACACATACCTGTATTTACATCCTGTTTTCGGTCGAAGTCCACAGTAGTCGATTGTCGAGTTCACGGGCGTGATCATAGGTAACTAAACCTATGCGCGTGAACTCGACAATCGACTACTTTGGACTTCGACCGAAAACAGGATGTAAATACAGGTATTTACAGGTACTTGTCAAGGATGTTAAGAGGCTAAAAGCAGGTTTAAAACTTGCCCCATTGAAGTCAACAGGGTGCAAATTTTAAAAAGAGGATAACACGGTGTAGGCAACACCGATTTTTGTCGTTGTTCTCTGTATTGACAGCACTCCACATTTACAAAAAATTATGTTTTATATCTTTATGGTTGGACATTACAAAATATGAAACATGATCTTTATTTAATATCCTAATGATTTTTGGAATAAATTTTGATTTTGACCCATACAATGTATTGTTGGCTATTGCCACAAATATACCTTGTGCAACTTGTGACTGGTTTTGTGATCCAGGGTCACTAATGATTTGCTGCTCAAGAAACATTTCTGATTATTATCAATGTTCATATTTTTGTGGAAACTGTGATACATTTTATATTTCAGGATTATTTGATGAATAGGAAGTTCAAAAGAACAGCATTTATTTGAAATAGAATATTTCGTAACATTATAGCCTAAATATCTTTACTGTCACTTTTTATCAACTGAATGTGTCCTTGATTAATAAAATTATTAATCACTTTAAAAAAACTATTGACCCCAAATGGTACCTGTATACAATACTTTTATGAAATAATTTATATCTATAACATTATTAAAAAAAAATCTAAGTCAAGTTAGAAAGAAATTCGAAGTCAAGTTAAATGAAATGGTGCACTTGTGTTTGTGATGTGATTTTTATATAAAAATTTTTTTATAAAATGTTTATGTACAGGAAAATTCTGTGAAATTTGTATAAAATCTGGTTTAAATCTTTTCTTTTTTTGTATAAAATGTATTGATCATTGATTTCTTTAAATAGATTTTTGGAGCAATCACTCATCATGTGGTGTGACCAATAAAAGCAATCACTGTATTAAATTTAAATAAAATTTCTTATTTCTGTGGCTGAAATATGAATCACTGATACAGTATGTTTTAGTAAATGATATTTTTAAAACATTTGTATCTGTTTTATGTGATTTACAGGAAAAATAAGTCTGTTAACTAGATTTAAGATCGCAACTCATAAATTATAGAACAAAAAATGAGATCATTATTTACAAAAACTCAAAAGAAATGCAAATACTTGTTTTTTAAACATTTTAATTACTAATAACTTGTATAAAAAATGTAAGCATCTTAAAGGGATAGTTCACCCAAAAATGAAAATGCTGTCAGTAATTACTCACCCCCAAATATTAAGATATTTTTGATTAAATCTGAGAGTTGTCTAACTCCTCCATAGGCTCCTAAGGGACTGAAACTTGCTGGCCCAGAAAATGTATTAAAGACATTGTTAATATAGTCCAAGTGACTCCAGTGGCTCAATCTTAAGTTTATAAAGCGACGAGAATACTTTTTGTGCGCAAAAACAAACAGAAATAACGACTTTATTCCACTTTTCATTTCCTTCTCTCTGGGCCTCGGATTGCTTTTGCGCACAAGAAGTATTCTTGTCGCTTTATAAACTTAAGATTGAGCCACTGGAGTCACTTGGACTATATTAACAATGTCTTTAATACATTTTCTGGGCCAGCAAGTTTCTGTCCCTTAGAAGCCTATGGAGGAGTGAGACAGCTCTCAGATTTAATCAAAAATATCTTAATTTGTGTTCCGAAGATGAACGAAGGTCTTACGGGGTTGGAACAACATGAGGGTGAGTAATTACTGACAGAATTTTCATTTTTGGGTTAACTATCCCTTTAAGGAAATAAATAAATTTTAAGATAAATCACGGTCGCACCACATGACATTTTTTAAGGCTACGGACAATTCATCTAGATGAAGAAACACAAAAATCACTTACATTTTTTAAACGAATTTAGGTGTACACAACATCCTTAATGTTTGAACAATTGCAACAGGTTTTTTTTTCTTTTATATTTTAAAATTGGCCTGTTGAAAATCCTTATACGTCATGGACCCTTTTAACACGAAACTAAACCACCAGTAGGTGGCGGCAGGCTAACGTTTTAATGAGTGAGTTATTTATTCAACCGATTCGTCCAAAACTCTGAATCATTCAGTAATGAAAACAAGTTTGAGTGTTCCTGTGAGATGCGTTATGTTTCTGCTGTGATCTTTGTTTGGAACTATTTTTGCATAAACCCCGCCCCGGAACACGATTTATAGATTATCAAAACAGAATATGCTAATCAATGACCAGAAGATAATTACACATAGGCTAAGCTACACAAATTCATCAACTAACCATTCAGAAACGTCTTGTTGCTTCTACATGTTGTCACTTCTTCTTGAGTCCCATCATTGACTCCGTTGACATCATCTGACTCCGGTTTGAACATAAAAGGCTATTTTTTTTATTTTATTTTTTCAGTGCATGTCTGTGAGGTAAAAGGACACAAGCTGTTGAAGCTCCGCCCTCTGTGCCGAGAGCAGCAGCTCATTTGCATTTAAAGGAACAGACACAAATATGGTGCGTTTTTGCTCACCCTCAAAAAGTGACAAATTTAACATGCTATATAAAAATATCAGTGGGGTATTTTGAGCTAAAACTTTACATACACACTCTGGGGACATCAAAGACACATTTTACATCTTGTGAAAAGGGCATTATACCACCCCTTTAAGAACTGTAATTATTACAGTATTTCAGTATAAACTCAGTAACCTCGAATTTGGCAGATCTGGTGTCCCTCACAACAATTCATCAAATAAGAAAACTTTAGTTCAACTGTTAATGGCAATTTATGATAAATTATTCTGGAATACATTTAAATGATCATAATCTTGTACAGTACTTGTTATCCACATTTTGATGGTCTTCCTTTACACTTCCTCCCACATTTAGATTATTTCCTTTCTGGGAATATTCCCATCATCCTACAAGAGAAGGACAAACTCCAGGAGTAGCAGCTGAAATCTGTGTGACTGTTAAAGATGGAGTTTATTAAAGAGGAGATTGAAGACATGAGTGATCCAGAACCATCCAGAATAAAACATGAAGATACTGAGGAACAAATAGGTTGGTGTCCATTCTTGATTCTTCATTGTTGACTGCTTTAGTAGCTCTGATATATGGATGACAAATGATATATAAATGCATCTAAAATGATCATAACCCAGTTTTAATTGCATTAACAAGTGAATGACAAAACTCAACTTTGCACATTAAAGAGACTTTAAAGATACTTTTTAATTCTCACATTTAACTTCATTGAACTGATTCTAACAGCTTAATACATTTTATTTTAGACCAGCTGGAAGTGACGGAGCAAAGACAGAAACTAATCGACGTAAAGAAACACTGTGACTTCAAAACTCAAGGAACAAAAGCCAAAAAGCTGCACTCCTGCTCTCAGTGTGGAAAGAGTTTCCAAAATCATGGAAACCTTAAAAAACACATGAGAATTCACACTGGAGAGAAACCGTATACATGCACTCAGTGTGGAAAGAGTTTACAAAATAAAGGAAACCTTAAGACACACATGAGAATTCACACTGGAGAGAAACCGTATACATGCACTCAGTGTGGAAAGAGTTTCCAAAATAAAGGAGACCTTAAGACACACATGATAATTCACACTGGAGAGAAACCGTATACATGCACTCAGTGTGGAAAGAGTTTCCAAAAGAAAGGAAACCTTAATACACACATGAAAATTCACACTGGAGAGAAACCGTATACATGCACTCAGTGTGGAAAGAGTTTTCCTCGAGCATCACATCTCAGAGATCATCTGCTCCGTCACTCTGTAGAAAAACCATTTAACTGCGATCAGTGTGGTAAAGGTTTTAATTCGTCATCAAATCTAAAACAACACCTGAAAGTTCATTCAGATGAGAAGCCTTATGTGTGTTCTGTCTGTGGAAAGAGTTTTTCACGACTGCAAAGTTTTAAACGGCACCAGAAAACACATGATGAAGTGAAAGATCATGTGTGTTGTGACTGTGGGAAGAGCTTTACTACATCTAGTAATCTGAAACTGCACCGAAGAATTCATACTGGAGAAAAACCTTACAAGTGCTCATATTGTGACAAGATTTTTGCTCATTCTGGAAACCTGAAATCACACGAGCGAGTTCATACTGGAGAAAAGCCGTACCACTGTACTCAGTGTGTGAAGAGCTTCAAAGATGCATCAGGTATCAGTAAACATCTGTGCATTCACTCTGTAGAAAAACCATTCAACTGTGATCAGTGTGGTAAATATTTTAATACGTCATCAAATCTAAAACGACACCTGAAAGTTCATTCAGATGAGAAGCCTTATTTGTGTTCTCTCTGTGGAAAGAGTTTTTCACAAAGAATTTATACTGGAGAAAAACCTTACAAGTGCTCATATTGTGACAAGAGTTTCACTCAGTCTGGAAACCTGAAACTACATGAGCGACATACTGGAGAAAAGCTGTAATACTGTACTCAGTGTGAGAAGAGTTTTAAACATTTATCAAGCCTTCACACTCATATGAAAAAATGTTTCAAGTGATTGTAATGGATTTTTTAATTAAAAATAACTAACATTCATTTTTCTTTCTCTCTGAAATTTGTCTCAGATCCTCCGGCCGTGATTAAAACATATTCAAAGGCATTGTCTGGAGTCTGTCGGTTATTATTGCTGCGCAGCAACTTAGGGTTAGGAAACTCAAAGCCAGTTGACGACTGTAGACGCAAAGCTAGAGTATAAAGATTATTAAGTGTTGACTGTAGACGCTTGGTAGTCGATTGGAGACGCCCCAGGTAATTAGGTTCCAGGTACGTAAGAAAAATCTACCACATGATCAACATTAGTTTTCATGTCAAATACATTAAAGTAAACTGAGATAAAAGAGTTTTTCATAAAAGCACTATATCATCTAGATTAATTGTGTTAATGTGGTGAAAAGCTTGGTTGACTAGAAAGACTTAAAGAAATGAAAAATGAAAATTCTGTCATTAATTATTCACCCTCATGACGTTCCAAACCTGTACGACTTTCGTTCATCTTCAAAGCACAAATAAAGATGTTTTTGATGAAATCTGAGAGCCTAATTTCAATCTGTTCATCAAATAAAGCGACCTTATCTCTTCAGAAAATGTTTGACTGAACCGCTGGATTCATATGGATTAGTTTTACAATCTCTTTATGAACTTTTTTGAATCAGCAAAGTGGTTATTGCATAGCTGTTAATGGAGGGACAGAAGCTCTCAGATTTCATTCAAGCCGGATAATAAAAGATGTGGGGCAGTGGAGATACATATCTGTATAAGTAAGGAATAATTGATGAAAGGCCTTTGAATTATTAGAAAATAATGCACACCTGAGCTGGTAATGTTACACCTCGGATGTGCATTATTTTCTAATAATTCAGTGTACTAGAGTCAAATATTCTGCTTATACTTTTGATTGATGATCAATTGAACTTTACAGACCACATTGCGAGAACTGCCCGGTCCTGCAGATTTGTCTTATACAACATCAGGAGGATCCTTCCTATCAGAGCATGCTACACAACTCCTTGTCCAAGCACTTGTTCTATCCAGACTGGACTATTCTAATGCTCTCCTGGCTGGTCTTCCAGCTTGCTCGGTCAAACCTCTGCAACTCTGTGCTCTTTGATACCAATCTTTCATTTGAAAGTCACGTGTCTAGAATCTGTAAAAACGCATTTTTTCATCTTAAAAATATATCTCAATTATGCCATATGCTCTTATTGACAAATGCGGAACAATTAGTTAATGCGTTCATGACCTCAAGGCTTGATTATTGTAATGCTCTACTGGGTGGTTGCCCTGCACGCTTAATAAACAAACTACAGCTGGTTCAAAACGTAGCAGCTCGAGTTCTTACCAGAACCAGGAAGTATGACCATATTAGCCCAGTTCTGTCAACACTGCATTGGCTCCTTATTAAACATCGTATCAATTTTAATATATTGCTGATTACTTACAAAGCACTAAATGGTTTAGCTCCGGAGTACTTGAGCGAGCTCTTAACGCATTATAGTCCTTCACGTCTATTGCGATCTCAAAATTCCGGCCAGTTGATAATACCTAGAATATCAAAATCGACTGCTGGCGGTAGATCCTTTTCCTATTTAGCACCAAAACTTTGGAATAGTCTTCCTAACATTGTCCGGGAAGCAGACACACTCTGTCAGTTCAAAGCTAGAAAAAGCTTTGATGAACTTTTTCATTCTCCCTGGGTTTTATAAAGAATCTTTGGGACCATTAAAAGACTCTAGCCTGAGGATCAGAGGGCACGGCCTGGGGAGTGGGGGCACAACAAATCAGCAATGTATTGTGGGGCCTGACCATTTACACCTCTAAAAGTTAAAACTAATATTTTAAGATCAATACGAAATTTGATGAGTAGCCAGTGTAAGGAGGATAAAATGGTTGTGATGTGTGTCCTTCTGCCAGATCCTGTTAAAAGCCTTGCCACAGCATTTTGAATCATCTGAAGATGATTCAGAGCAGATTTGTTGAAAAAAGTAAAAAGAGAGTTACAATAATCTAAACGTGAGGAAATAAAAGTATGGATAACCATCTAAAGATCAGAGATCAGAGTCTGATAAAATTGCCCTCAATTTTGCAAAATTTCTTAGATGATAAAAACAATTTCTGACCAAAAGTCTAGAATGGCAGTCCAAAGACATTGACTGGTCAAACCAGATGCCAAGATTTCTGAGGCTCGACTGGACAGAGGAGTTCAGAGAACCAAGGTGTTGAAGGATTGATGGGATTTTGTTGTCTGGGGCAACAATTAGGGTTTCAGTCTTTTTCGAATTTAATTGGAGACAGTTACTAGTCAGTTACTACTACTAGTCAGTTACTAGTACTAGTCAGGTCTAGACCAAGACTCTCTCTGACCCTCCCGGTTTTCGAGATATCCACCCAAAACCGCTTCTCCCCTCTTCGCAAAACAGAACGCGATGCTGTGATCATCAGTGATTGCATCGTTCGGCACGTACACGCTACATTAGGTAAAAGTAAGGTGCACAGTCACTGCTTTCCTGGTGCTCGTGTTTCTGAAATCGCTGCTCGCGTTCCCGAGATTCTGAACGGTGACGAGCGCGTTTGAACTGTGGTCCTGCACGCGAGAGTGAACGACATCAGGCTGTGCCAGATGGAGGTTCTGAAGAAAGACTTCAGGAATCTGATCGATACGGTACGCAGCACATCGCCTGAAACAACGATCATTGTGCCAGGACCGCTTCCCACGTACCGACTAGGACATGAAAAGTTTAGTAGATTATTCGTGCTAAATGAATGGTTAATGTCATGGTGCAATGAGCAGAAACTGCTCTTTGTAAATAATTGGAATCTATTTTGGGAGCATCCTAGGCTTTTCCGTGCTGATGGCTTCTGATGATTCGGAGCGGATCTTCTGTCGGTTAATATCTGCAAAATGTTAAATACCTTTTGACTAGTAACCAAAAGTCCAAATCATAGTCTCTGCTGCACCAATTTAACTGATATAAATTCTTGTGTAGAACATTGCATAGAAACTGTGTCTATTCCTCGTTTAGTGAGATCAAATAATAAATCTACTGCAGGATCTAGGAAAAATCTAATTGTTATTAAAACAGAAAATGTTTTTTCTAACAATTTCTAAAGCTAGGTCTTCTACACATTAGATCACTCACACCTAAGGCAGTTATTGTAAATGAAATAGTCACAGACAATAGCTTCAATGTACTTTGCCTTACTGAAACCTGGCTTAAACCAAATGATTATTTCGGTCTAAATGAGTCTACTCCATCAGGAAACTCCTATAAGCATGAGCCCTGCTTGATTGGTCGTGGCGGTGGTGTTGCAACAATCTATAGAGATATTCTCAATGTTACTCAGAAAACGGGTTATAAGTTTATTTCGTTTGAAGTACTTATACTAAATGTTACGCTCTTAGATGTAAGAAAAAAATCCACATTATCTCTAGCCTTGGCTACCGTATATAGACCGCCTGGGCCTTACGCTGATTTCCTAAAAAGTTTGCAGATTTTCTCTCAGACCTATTAGTCAATGTCGATAAAGCATTAATTGTTGGAGATTTTAACATACACGTAGATAATCCAAATGATGCGTTAGGGGCTGCATTTACAGATTTATTAAACTCATTTGGGGTCAAGCAAAACGTTACCGGACCAACTCATCGTTTTAATCATTAACTCGATTTAATTATATCACATGGAACCGATCCAACCGATATAGATATCATTCCACAAAGTGATGATGTCACTGACCATTACATGGTAACTTGCATATTACGTACTCCTGTAATATATCATGCTGCGCCGCGTTATCGATCAGGCAGAACAATCCTTCCATCCACCACAGATCATTTTTCAAATTGCTTATCTGATCTGTCTCAGTAAACCCAAACAAACAGATGAACTAGAGGAATTAACTAACACTATGAGCACCATTCTCTCTGGAAAATTGGATATTGTTGCACCCATTAGATTAAAAAAGTCAGAGAGAAAAGTAAAGCACCATGGTACAACAATACTACGCATGTTCTAAAGAGAGAAACCCGTAATTTAGAGCGTAAATGGAAACAAACTAATTTAGAGGTCTTTAGAATCGCATGGAAAGACAGTATGTCATGTTATAAAAAGGCCCTAAAAGCGGCCAGGGCTGAGCACCTCCGCAAACTAATAGAAAACAACCAAAACAATCCAAGGTTTTTATTTAACACCGTGGCTAGACTAACAAACAAACGTCACCTGAACAAAATATTCCGTTACAGTTTAGTAGTAATGATTTCATGAAGTTCTTCACTGAGAAAATAGAAAACATCAGAACCACAATTGTAAATGTTCAATCCTCAATCTCGCCTTATAATTCAGCCTCAATTATCACCCTGTAAGAACAATTACAGTGCTTTACAACTATATAACAAAAAGAGTTAAATAAACTTATCACTTCATCTAAAACAACAACATGTTTATTAGATCCTATACCAACTAAACTACTGAAAGAAGTGTTACCTATAGTGGAAGAGCCTCTCCTCAATATTATTAACTCATCTTTATCTTTAGGTCATGTTCCAAGAACATTTAAACTGGCAGTTACAGTATAAAACCTCTCATTAAGAAACCACAATTAGACCCACATAATCTAGCAAATTATAGACCCATTTCAAATATTCCTTTTATGTATAAAATACTAGAAAAAGTTGTATCCGCCCAACTGGGCTCTTTCTTGCAAGAAAATTATATCTATGAAAAGTTTCAGTCTGGATTCAGACCGCATCATAGCACTGAAACTGTGCTCGTTAAAATCACAAATGATTTACTATTAGCTTCTGACCAAGGCTGTATCTCAATACTAGTTTTACTTGATCTTAGTGCTGCATTCGATACTATAGATCACACAATACTCTTAGATCGACTACAAAATTATACTGGTGTTCAAGGACAAGCATTAAGCTGGTTCAGATCATACTTATCTGACCACTACCATTTTGTCTATTTAAATGGAGAAAAATCGATCATAACTCCAGTAAACTATGGAGTGCCGCAGGGATCTGTGTTAGGCCCTCTGTTATTCTCAATATATATGCTGCCACTTGGAAATATTATAAGGAAACATGGAATTAGTTTCCATTGTTATGCTGATGACACTTAAATCTATATTTCATCACGGCCAGATGAAAACGCTAAATTATCCAAATTGACAGAGTGTTTTAAAGATATAAAAGATTGGATGACGCACAATTTTCTTTTATTAAATCCAGACAAGACAGAGGTACTAATCATCGGATCAAAAAACTGCCCACAAAACCTCTCACACTACAACTTTAACATAGTAGGATGTCCTGTTACTTTATCCTCTACAGTAAAAGACCTGGGTGTTATACTAGACTGCAACCTGTCTTTTGAAAATCATATTTCAAATGTTACAAGAACAGCCTTTTTTCACCTTAGAAACATTGCTAAGCTACGTAACATGCTATCAGTTTCTGATGCAGAAAAGTTATGTAACGGAAAGCAGATGATCAGGTCTGCCTTTGTGTTGATCAATCAAATCTAATCAACAAACAAAAGGTACTGATTAACCCCTCAAAACAAAACAACAGTGTTAGCAGATGCTCGGTCAGGTCCCCTGAGTTAATCTCATCAACTCAAGAAGATATTCACACTGAAAACGAAGGACAAAGTTCACCACGCGGTTCCACGTGTGCACGACTCTGCATACACACACACAAAACACAGACTCCTTATCATGCCCGACCACTTGTGGTCAAAATTACCTTTTTAAAATGTTTAAAATGTATTTCTTGCTGTGCTTATGATACTTATACCCGAAATACGATATCTATAAGCTTTATTGATATGTAATCAGTTTAATATGCATGTAATCACGAGAAATCCTGTTTCTTTGTGTTGTTGACTAACAGAATTGTCATTCGCGGTATTGTTTTGTTCAGAAGAACACAACGGTGTTGAATATTTAGCACAGAATATTAGAGGATGCATTATTTGATTAATACCAGTTTTATAAATGTTTATGAACGAAGTTTATTCCGCCAGCATTAGTTAGAAGAGGCGTGTACCTTTCCAAATGAAAGGACATGACCACAATACGTCCTCCCAGGCGATTGGGTCACGCACGCAAGGGGGCGTGACTTGAGCTCCTTCAAAACACAGCGGGCTCTCTCACCTCTCTCTCTCTCACCTCGCTCTCATCCTTCCTCCTCTTCTACCGGCGCGACGCTTCCCCGAGGAACATCCCGGAAGGCCTCGGACAAACACATGTTCGAGTCGTAGCAGCCGTTCCTTTGCAACCAAGTTATATTTGCCTCTTCCTTCACGGAAGATGAAGACGAACTTTCTCGGTAACGTTACATTTCAGTGAGCCTTTTCAAGCTTCCCGCGACACCGGAAGACGCAGTCGAAACAGGACCTCGTCCGCGCTTTCAGCATCAACCAAACAGAGAACAGACGTGCAAGTATATTTATCTGATAAAAGCTGCTTTTCTGGGGTCCGGCGTTTAGGTTTCTGTATGTAACAATTACTAGCTTTTCCCTTCTCTCTATTTCTCTCTTTCTTTCTTTCATTTCATTTTATTCTTATCACGTATGTTATTATTGTTTAAATGTTTGTTTGTGTTTATTGTTTGCACTTTTACGTACGTTTCTATTCGTAGCTCATATAATCTTTAGTCACATTTATTAAAGACCATTTATACTTTTCACTGTCTCTGTGTTTGAAAACCCACCATTCTAAAGTCAATGAAACAAAAGATCTTAAGCTACAAGCTCGATATTAGACTACATTCAGTAGTTTTAATTAATAAACTCAGAAGGTTTGAGGTCCGTGGCCAGGAGATCAAACTTTCTTGGAGTTTGTAAAGAGATAACCCTTCTTAACTGTGATAATCTCACCTTTATTCGCTGGACGAATAACGATTAGATCAGTTACAGAACCAGTTAATCTCCATAATTGATAAAAAAAAGGTACATGCGACTTATGAATTATTAATACTTTATTAATATTTCCAAAATTCCCTATATTCTTGAGCTAATTCAAATTTACCCAAAGTCGTATTCGCTACATTTTGGTGGAGAATGCGGGCAGTTTCAAACTTTATTTGGTGGGCAAAATTCAGTTTCAGTGAATGTGTATTATTGGTATTAATATTTGTAACGTTACACGCGCGTTTTGAATTGTGAGGTAAGTCGCTAAGGCGAACTCACCCAGCTGATGGCACAAAGCCAGCTCAGCTCTTCAAATTAACAGTTTCAAAAATGTCTAAGCATTTTTAATCACTGTTAAGTGCTAAAACTGCAGTTCATGATATTACATGTGTCTCTGTAAAGACGAAGCGAAACTCTTTACAGTTAGTTCATGTAATATGATTTAAACCGACTAAATGAAGACGAAGGATCTCTTTTAGGACGAGGACGTAAACCTGATCTGAACAGTGCTTCAGTTTTCAGTCGTAATAGGCCTTATACAAAACGTTAACGATAAACTCCTGGTTAGACATTGGCGTCGCGAACCAATTTTGAAAAACCTACGCATAAAATCATAAAAGGGCTATTTTGATTAATGCTTATGGGAGATGAGTAGATGATAATTCCTGCTCATAGCTGTTTGATGCATGTGTGCTCACGGCTTAAATTCACAGATGTCTAATTCCTGTCGTGCTCATAGCTCTAATTAAGTAAAACAGAAGAATAATCCCTGTTCCTGTAATGAACAGAAGATAATACCTGTTCATAGCTGTAAGTAAACAGAAGAAAAAATTCCTGTTCACAGCTGAAATAAACAGAAGATAATCCCTGTTTATTCAAACCGTTTCATGTATAATGTGTAAGTAAACCGAAGTCTAATGCCTGTTTACTCACAGCTCGATTAATTAAAAACGGAAGTTTTAATGCCTGTTTTATTTAAACCGTTTCATATATAATGTGTAATTAAATAGATGTGTAATTCCTGTTAGTCACATGTTATGAAACTCGTGTAATTTTCCGCATGCAACAGAGCGCGAAAAAAAAATCTGCTGTCTAAATTGCTGAATCACGTCACCGACACTAGAGGGCAGCTTCTAGGTGTGTGGCAGTTCTCAAATCACGTGCCCTCACCGACGTCATCCTGCGTGAGCGTCGCCTCCCACTGACGTCAGCCTGCGCGAGCACAATTACGCCCTCTGGTGGCGTCCTCAGATAATACCTGCTTTCAATTTCTTTTCCTCTCTCTGCATTCATTTTCTCTCTCAAATACTTAACTGCATTCAAAGCTTAGCTTATGCTGATATTATTTGGAGTTAGACAATTCCTTTTTCCCTGTTTCTGACTGTCACACTTTAAGTGAAGTTCGAAAAAAAAACTTTTTTTGAATTGAAGCTTAGACTTGATTCACTCAGTTATTGATAGTCCACCCAGTCCCAGTCTGCATGTAAGTGCTTTATTGCTACCCTTTTCGTTTGATTATTTTTATAAGCAATACTAATAACTTCAGTGTTATTGTAAGGATTATAGGAAGTCATTCTGAATTTCAGTTTAATTAATTTTAGTATTGATACATCACTGTCATCATTCTAATTTTCTTTCCTTCCTTATTTTTATTATTTTGAACCTCCCCTTGCATGCTTAGTTGAATTTCAATTCAAACTAGTTTAGGTTATTCTGATAAATCACCATCAGTTATCCTAATTTCCCTTTTGTTGTATCACTATTTTAGTAAAACCTTTGCCTCGGACTCCTGCATACATATTTACTCAATTTGATGACACCAGAAAGCCTTAATTTACATTAAGTCTAACACCTTAATCCCTTATTGTGTATCTATTGGCAGAACTCAGTCAGTGTTTATAGGCTTAGGCCTCTTTATTTTTATTTTTATAACACTCCCCGTGTTATTGCTTGTGACATTTCATTACAGACCAATTCACTTCCTTGTGTTGTGTTTCCCTTTGATCTTCCCTACCTTCAACTTTGTTTTTATTTAAATTTTTCTCCATTTCTGTTGTGATTTGTTTCTCTCATTTCACTTACAGACAGAACCTAAGAGAGACCCCAGGAAAGTGAATAGAGTAACGATCAGAGCCGGCGTCATTAGACGACCCCCAGGCTACCGCCTGTCAAAATCTCTATTGTGGGCTTTATCCATACCCACGAAATTGGCTCCGCTAACTGTCGGCATCAGTTAGCCCCGAAATTCTCATAAACGGCCTAGCCCGTATGAGTATAGCTCATTTGACCCTAAAACCAACTTGCATTTTGTCTCTTTTTGTGTGTGCTGTGCTTCTCTCACCACAGTAAGCAAAGATGTCGAGCTCATCCAGTCACCCAGTCCGCTGGCGCACTCTCGAAACATGGCTGCGAGAAATGACAGCAATGGTTCTGCCCCAGGACGCCGCTGACCCACAGTACCTGGACCAGTTTGAGACCTACGATCCAACCCAGAAGTACGACCATGAGCAGCTGGCTAAAATCTTCGGAGAACTCGCACTCAACCTCGTCATCAAGGCCCGGGCCAGCGAAAGGACCAACGCCGACCTGCAGCAAAAGACAGCCGCACTACAGCTCCAGGCCACAGAGGCCCTGGAGGACCTGGCACACACACAAAGCCGTCCAGAACTCCAAGCCCAGACCGTCGAACCTGGAACCACTCTCCCCAGAACACTGGTGAGCCAGAGTCTTCTTACACAACAGATGAAGACAGTGCAGCCACGTCTGACACAGACACAGAAAACGAACACTGACACCTGCTGCCAAAAAAAGGTCCTGGACTGAACTGCAGTTGAGTAACCAGACCAATGTCTGCGCCACACACAGACCAACCACCCTCACGATTGCAGTGACTACACAGCAAAAACGAACTTTACCAACTACACTGCACGCCTCAGAGCTGCTTACGCTACCTCCGCTGTGTTAAAAGGTCATGCGGGCCTCTGAAGAACAGACTTTTTCTATGCCGCCACTTACCCCTCCACCACCCTCGCAAGCCATCTGAGCTCACTAGCAGCCAGTGCCTCAGACAACTGTCTGCCACCACGCACAAGCTGCGTTCACAAGACTTCAGTACGCATTGTGCACCTGTGCCATCACAGCGCCACAGCTTGTAAGGCCACAGCGCACAAAGGGGGGTCAGGCGTGCCGAGAACACATCATGTGCTGAACACCGCAGCACCAAACCCACGCATGGCACACCAAAGCATGTGGCATACCAACCTCAGCGAAGCAACAAGATGCCCTAGCCAACCAAGGACATCCATCTCTGAAGTTTATCCTCCCTTTCTCTCTCTCTCTCTTTTTCCTCCAACAGGATGCTGTGGTGGTTCGCTAGAAAGCAGCCACAATCGGACATCACCAGATCCGGCATCCGGCATCGCATGGAGAGAGAGCAGCCCCGAGTCCTGATTACCAAAGCAGGACTCACACTCCGAAAGTGTACATTCGACTTAAACCCAGCAACGTCGAAAGAGCACATTACCTCAACGAAATGTGAACATCCACAGCCAAGCTCACAAAGCCGTGTCCGGCGGTTTCCTATGGAACCCCGAAAAGGGGGGATCCCACACTATCGACCCCCCTCAACCTCATTTGAGCTGAGTCATCAGCCTAGCAACCACCTGCCATCTGACCATTGTTACCGTGATGAGTCAACTAGGCCCATACACGCCCTATCAACTCATCAAGGGGGGACTGTAACGGAAAGCAGATGATCAGGTCTGCCTTTGTGTTGATCAATCAAATCTAATCAACAAACAAAAGGTACTGATTAACCCCTCAAAACAAAACAACAGTGTTAGCAGATGCTCGGTCAGGTCCCCTGAGTTAATCTCATCAACTCAAGAAGATATTCACACTGAAAACGAAGGACAAAGTTCACCACGCGGTTCCACGTGTGCACGACTCTGCATACACACACACAAAACACAGACTCCTTATCATGCCCGACCACTTGTGGTCAAAATTACCTTTTTAAAATGTTTAAAATGTATTTCTTGCTGTGCTTATGATACTTATACCCGAAATACGATATCAATAGACCCCTTCACGGTTGACGTCACAGGAAAATTCTAAGTTCGCAGTGCGCATGTCGGGGTCAGAAAGTTCATTCCATCCCATTGAATTGTGTGTTAACCAGAGAATTTCTCGTCAAGAAAAAAATGCCTACTTGTTGCGTCGTGGACTGTTAAAATCACACCGGTTGTGGAGTCAAGTTTTTTAGGATTCCTGCAGGATCTCATCCGTTTAAAAAAAAAAATAGACGATATCTGTTCAGATCTATTTTTTTTACAGTCTATGGTTCAGATAGATACTGCTAACGTTATCTGCTAAGTAGGCTAGCATGACACAGGTCACAATTAATGCCAGATATCGAACTTCACCTAACTATTAAACCAGTCTACAGTTTACAGAAAACATTTGTTTACTTACCAGCTTAACTAACTTATACCGTTGTTGTCACAATAACGTTAACTGTCAATAACACAATAACACTACAAACACGAACATCTTTGATCGTAGCATTGTCCCTGTCTGCCCGTTTATTATATAAAAAAATACACATACTTAACAGTGTTAAATTTGAAAAAGTACTGTTCGACAGAGCTGCTTGGTTTGTTACCACATATCTGCGTGGTTCCTTGGCGATGAAGATCCACATTTACGGCTATCCAACACGAAAATGCAGCAAGCATTTCACAATAATTTTCTTCAGATAACTCCAAATTTCTCCCACACACTGGACTTGATTTTTGATGACTGTCGACAACTTTACAATCTCCACTAGCTATTCTTCTCTTTAACTCCTCAGCATCCATCTCGACGACTGCAAGCAGATCGCACGCGCAGTGATGAAATTTTAAAAGTGAAAGATCCTGGGAGGGCGTGGCGCGTGGGCCAATAAACTGATGTGGATTTTAAATTATTTTATCAACTTGAAATACAGGCATATTTTTGTAGACGTGTTCCTAAAAATATGAATATATTTTTACGTTTGCATGTGATAGTTTTAAACCCGTGTTTAGACCCGTATTTCCCCCGTGTCCGACCCGACACAGTTGGATATTTTTCACTCGTTTGAGCAAAATTTGCAGGTCACCCGTCCGAACCCGTGCAGGACTCGTATCAGGCAGACAATCGCCATTAGCTAAAACAAGTTTATTATGGTTCTGTTCCCGTTCCTGTGATGGCAAAGACAGTGCATACCCTTGACACAATATGCCGGTCTATTAGCCGCACCATTTTCTGACCCCATGCTGCGCGCGCACCCAACCTAGGCGTTCGATGTTTACAAACATTGAAGGGGTCTATAAGCTTTATTGATATGTAATCAGTTTAATATGCATGTAATCACGAGAAATCCTGTTTCTTTGTGTTGTTGACTAACAGAATTGTCATTCGCGGTATTGTTTTGTTCAGAAGAACACAACGGTGTTGAATATTTAGCACAGAATATTAGAGGATGCATTATTTGATTAATACCAGTTTTATAAATGTTTATGAACGAAGTTTATTCCGCCAGCATTAGTTAGAAGAGGCGTGTACCTTTCCAAATGAAAGGACATGACCACAATACGTCCTCCCAGGCGATTGGGTCACGCACGCAAGGGGGCGTGACTTGAGCTCCTTCAAAACACAGCGGGCTCTCTCACCTCTCTCTCTCTCACCTCGCTCTCATCCTTCCTCCTCTTCTACCGGCGCGACGCTTCCCCGAGGAACATCCCGGAAGGCCTTGGACAAACACATGTTCGAGTCGTAGCAGCCGTTCCTTTGCAACCAAGTTATATTTGCCTCTTCCTTCACGGAAGATGAAGACGAACTTTCTCGGTAACGTTACATTTCAGTGAGCCTTTTCAAGCTTCCCGCGACACCGGAAGACGCAGTCGAAACAGGACCTCGTCCGCGCTTTCAGCATCAACCAAACAGAGAACAGACGTGCAAGTATATTTATCTGATAAAAGCTGCTTTTCTGGGGTCCGGCGTTTAGGTTTCTGTATGTAACAATTACTAGCTTTTCCCTTCTCTCTATTTCTCTCTTTCTTTCTTTCATTTCATTTTATTCTTATCACGTATGTTATTATTGTTTAAATGTTTGTGTGTGTTTATTGTTTGCACTTTTACGTACGTTTCTATTCGTAGCTCATATAATCTTTAGTCACATTTATTAAAGACCATTTATACTTTTCACTGTCTCTGTGTTTGAAAACCCACCATTCTAAAGTCAATGAAACAAAAGATCTTAAGCTACAAGCTCGATATTAGACTACATTCAGTAGTTTTAATTAATAAACTCAGAAGGTTTGAGGTCCGTGGCCAGGAGATCAAACTTTCTTGGAGTTTGTAAAGAGATAACCCTTCTTAACTGTGATAATCTCACCTTTATTCGCTGGACGAATAACGATTAGATCAGTTACAGAACCAGTTAATCTCCATAATTGATAAAATAAAGGTACATGCGACTTATGAATTATTAATACTTATTAATATTTCCAAAATTCCCTATATTCTTGAGCTAATTCAAATTTACCCAAAGTCGTATTCGCTACAGTTAGTTCATGCATTCATGACCTCGAGACTAGATTACTGTAATGCTTTATTAGCCGGTTGTCCTGCATCCTTAATAAACAAGCTACAGTTAGTCCAAAATGCCGCCGCTAGAGTTCTTACTAGATCAAGAAAATATGATCATATAACACCAATTTTATCATCACTACATTGGTTACCTATAAAGTTCCAGTTTAAAACTAGATTAAAGACGCATCTCTTCAGCCAGGCATTCATATAATACTTTTAATCTTACAGTTAAATCCGACCTCTAGTTCATAAACGCCAGAGGAGAACTGGCCCCCGACTGAGCCTGGGTTCTCCCAAGTTTTTTTGTTTTTTTTCTCCATTAGGTCACCTGATGGAGTTTTTCGGTTCCTTGCCACTGTTGCCTTTGGCTTGCTCAGTTGGGGATATTTGGGGATATTTAATTTAATTAATCAATCAACAATACTATTGATCAGCATTACCAAACGTGGACGTTTTCCACTAGAAACAAACATTGATGTATTATTTTAATTTAATACTGTGAAGCTGCTTTGATACAATCTGTATTGAGAAAAGCGTTATATAAATAAACTTGACTTGACTTGACTTTACTTACTAGCAAGCCATGATTTTACACAAGAAATACAATCCAGTAAATCCGTTAGTTTGTGGAACTCAGAATCATTGAACGAGCAATGCAACTGTATGTCATCAGCATAAAAGTGGTATGTCGCATTGTTAAAATGGCTCAACATTTTTCCAAAGGGCTAATGTACAGTAAAAACAAAAGTGGACCTAGGACCGAGCCCTGGGAAACACCATTCAAGAATGGAGTGGCTTCAGACATTATACCATTTAGGGGCGCTTTAAGAACAGGCCTGGTTCTATGGGAATGTTAAAGGGTGCTAAGCTGTTGTACATGGCAAATAGTAAATAAATTTAAAGAATTTTTACACTGCTCTTTTACATCGAGGGACAGTTTAATATCACTAAAGTTCAGTACATCAGCCAGTCCATATAACATAATGTTTTTTTATGGTCTAGACGACTTGGTCCATTCTTGAGGTTATAGTATTTGTCCTTTCAGGAGCTTGACATCTTTGATTTTATGGAATAGAGTTGCAATTTATATGAATTTTCAGCATTATTACTCCAGTCTTCAGTTTCAAATGATCCTTCAGAAATCATTCTTATATGCTGATTTGATGCTAAAGAAACATTTCTGATTATTATTGATGTTGAAAGCGTTTGTGCTGCTTCATATTTTTGTGGAAAATGTGATTCACTACTATTCAAAAGTCTGAGGTAAGTGACAGTTGTCATAATCTCCAGCCACCATGCCTGTCACCTCAGCACTACATCTCCCAGAATCCTTCCTGGTCTACCACCAGTGCGCATTTCACAATCAAACACTGTATTACTTACAGTTACTCACCGTCCCCCTTTGAGTCTGTGTGTTCCCTGACAGAAGACCAGACCAAACAGACAACAACCATGAGTGACATTTCATTCGACCCAGCTACTCTGCTTCTTTCCATGACACAAAATGGCCGCCTGATTGAAGACTATGTGGATGAGTTCCTAGAGTTCGCCCACTTGGTGCCATGGAATGATGACACCGTGAAGATGGTCTTCTGGAGTGGATTTTACAACCATATGTTTCGTCAGGTATCAGTGAGTGTTGTAGTCTCTGATACCTGATACCAACATGTAGTCTGGTATGATATATAGATAATAAGCTTTGGCTAAGTGGTTCAGCCCTTACTGTTGGCGAGGATGAAAATGCCAACTCCACTCAGTTGCTGTCACCCCAGTCCACTCCAGCCCTTGTGGCACTGGCAGCTTTTTCCATCGAGCCATCACACACCACGGAACTCTTCCCAAGTCCTTCGCCATCATCACTCTTTAATCCCAGAATCCAATCCAATTCCTCAGTCTGTTCCAGTGAGAGCAGATCCCCGAGTCTGTTCCAGTGAAAGTAATTCCCGTGTCTGTTCCAGTGAGAGCAGATCCCAGAGTCCGTTCCAGTGAGAGCAGATCCCAGAGTCTGTTCCAGTGAGAGCAGATCCCAGAGTTCATTCCAGTGAGAGCAGATCCCAGAGTCCGTTTCAGTGTGAGAAGTTCCTGAGCTTAGCCCTGAGAGTGCAGCACTGACCGTAATGTCTTTTGCATTAATGTGTGTCTGCGCTCCACATAAAAAAAAAAAAAAAAACTCATCAGTTGAATATATTTTCATCATGTGGCAAATTTCACATTAAAGGTCCCGTATTATGCCCCTTTTCACAAGATGTAAAATAAGTCTCTGATATCCCCAGAGTGTGTATGTGAAGTTTTAGCTCAAAATACCGATCATTTTTTACAGCATGTTTAAATTGTCATTTTTTGGGGCTCAGAAAAACGAGCTGTTTTAGTGTGTGCCCTTTAAATGCAAATAAGCTGCTGCTGCACGACACAGGGGGCGGAGCCTCATGAGCTCGCGCTCAGTCTCTCAGGACAATTTCATCTCACGGAATGATGATAATATCATAAACTCTCAGTAACGGTGTTCATTTCGAGTCGGACAATAATGCCTACAGAGTCAGAGTGCTGTATAGAGATGGAACAGGTATAGTTTAATAGTTTAATTACGGTTATAACGTATTTGTCATCTGCTTGTAGGCTATGTATCCATTATTAATAGCCTACAAGTCTGCTTTTTCGGACCAGGTCCGAATGATGATCAAACATATACTGATGAGTTTAATAAAGTTTATTGTACATCACACAGAAGATGAAGCATCAGTTTTACTTCAGAAAATCACCGTAAGAGCTGAGTAAACACAGTAAGATATATGAAGTGCGCAAGTACATAAACGAATTTCGGTAGAGTTGAGGGAGCATTTTCTTTAAAAACAAAATAATTCCACCTCGTCTTCAGCGGCTGCCTCAGATTTCGGGAGTAAATAGAGAGAGCTATGTGAATTAATACATCCAGCCACACAACACCTACAACGCTTGGGAGACATTCTCGTCAGTGCAGCAGCTGTGGACTCGATCCGGGCGGGTCTATGTTAGAACGGCAGTGTCTGTCAACACTCGTGGGCAGGGCCTGTGCTTAGTGACGTCACTAAAACAGCATTCTGAAAACAGGTCGTTGGGTCATTGCTGATGATTTAAAAAAGAAGAGAGTGGATTTTTATCACTATTGGCTGGTTGTGTACACACACTGCCAACACACATTTATGTCCAAACAGCATGCAAAAGTGAATTTTGCATAATAGGGGATCTTTAAAAAGCTGTTTGTAATCATGTCTGTCGGATGTAATCAAACTATTTCTCATTGGTAACATTGACCTAATGTATTTATTTATTTATTTATTTATTTTTTTTTCAATTAAACTTAACTGTATTACATTGACCTAATGTAATTTTCCTTGAAAGTCAAACTTATGTATTACACTGACCAATGTGTTTTTCTATAGGTCTAACAGAATATTACAATGTAATGCATTTTTTCATGAGTAAAATATACCAAAATGACTATATTGTGCTGATCTTAGAACTGCTTCCATGCATGTCTTTCACATTGTTGCATACATTAAAATACCTTAAAAATATGCCATTAAATGCACACCAAAAAAGCAAACAAATCAAATAGCAAGTCAAATAGTTTATTCACTTCATAATGCTATAAACAGTTATAACAGAAATGCAGACAAAACACATCATGTAAAAAATAAAAATAAATAAAATAAATTAAAACCTGATCTACTCAAACATCTTCCTCTTTTGGACTCTGTCTGACAGCGTTTGTCCACCCAGATTCAATTTTTGAAAGACCTCTAAAGTATGCTGCAGGTTGGATGGGTACCTCAGATACAGAGAATAAATTATGCCCATAGGCAAAGTGATGGCACACAGCACAGTCTGAATTTCCTCGAGTACCTCTACTCCCTGAATTACAATTGACACTTCTTTTGGTGGTTGTTGTGCACCCTCTGCATGGACCACACAGATCCCTAGGACTATCTTTTCCTTTCTCAGCCTGCTCACAATCCTTGAAGTTGAAGAGCACAAGAAACACAAACATAGTGTGTGTGTAATGGTCAAAACAAAAAAACATCCTACTAAACTTGCATTACAAACAGATATATATATATATATATATATATATATAGTGGTGGCCAAAATTATTAGAATGTTAGGAGTTTTTAATGTTTTAAAAGAAGTCTCTTCTGCTCACCAAGGCTTAATTTATTTAATCCAAAAGCAGTAATATTGTTAAGTATTTTTACAATTTAAAATAACTTTTCTTTTTGATTATATTTTAAAATGCAATTTATTTCTGTGTTGGTAAAGTTGAATTTTCAGCATCATTACTACAGTCTTCAGTGTCACATGAAAGCTTTTGTTTTTATGACATTATCACTACTGTTTGGAAAGAAATTAATAATTTTATTCAGTAAGGATGCATTAAAATGATCAAAAATGACAGTATAGACATGTATTATGTTGCAAAAGCTTTCCATTTCAGATAAATGCTGTTCTTTTGAACTTTCTATTCATCAAAGAATCCTGAAAAGAAATTGTACACAACTGCTTTCAACATTAATATTAATAAATGTTTATTGAGCAGCAAATCGGCATAATGATTTCTGAAGGAAAATCTTAATTACTGGTTATGTTTATACGTCAATAAAAAAAAAAAAAAAAATGAGGGTCACCCTTAAAAAAAGTTTTTAAAACCACTGATGTACATCCTACCACCCACTGTCCAAACAGAAATTCACATATTTTACTTATAAGCACTTATTGATAAAGGCCCTATAGTCCTCTGAGGTATTCACACAGTCCTTTAATCACCACTTCTCTCTTCAGGTCAATGCTGTTTCATTAAAAAAAAACAAAAAAAAAAAAAAAAAAAACATTTTGCCTTCTGCTCTTGAGTATATACTTGGAAAGAAAGTCACTGACAGAAAGAAAGGAAGGAGAGTGTTGAGAATTCCTATGGATCACATGACGTAGCCAGTCATGGGAGGAGCTAAGTCTCCTCAGGTGCACTTAATGATTGATAAATCACTATTGTTTGGTGTGTTGGTTCGTGCCATATGCAATGGAAGCAGACTGTCCTTTCTTTCTTTCCTAATGAGAGCCTTTGTAGAGTTGATGTGTTCCTGACAATGTAAGTTTGTGCTCTTTTGATTTGTTTCTTAATGTTAATTCTTGAGATTTGTTTGGGTCTAATTCTGAAATGTTCTATGTGATTATGTTTCAGTGTTCTTACTATTTTGATGTTGAATTGTTTAGAATTGGATTATGTGATTTATTAGTTGAAGTTGGTGTTATGGTGTTAATTATATTTAAGATTCTGTTTGTTGTTTATTTGTTTATAGAAACCATACAACTCTATATCTGATTCCCATTCCACTCAATGGCTGATCTGTTACAATAAATGAGTATGGACTGAGTACTGGACCCCTGTGTTTTAAAGGTGCTCTAAGTGATGTTGAGTGACGTCACTTCTTGTTGACGTTCGAAGTATTGTCAAACAAAATGGAGGCTAGCTCGACCCTCCCTCCTCCTCATCCGCGCTCTAACCCCCCAAACCCCACCTCCAAATCATTCTTGTCGGTTATTGGCTGGAACAGTTTGTTATGTTTAGTGGTGCGGGTTAGCCCAGTTTGTTTTTCTTGCAGTTTGTGGAGCCTGGGGTGTCTACAGAGACCGCGTTTTTTTTTACAGTGTATTCAGGGGACAGGCAGCGAGCGGATGGTGAGGAGATGTTTGCTGTATGTGACAAAAAATGTTTTGGCCTAAAAAACGTGTGACATCGCTTAGAGCACCTTTAATGGACTCACCATCCTGGTAGCACATTTCCTGAACCAAACATTCTCAATTTTTACAGAGAGGAAAGAATGAAAAAAGTAATTCAGGGATGAAAAGAGGGGGGGAAAGACCAGAAGATGTAGGGCCCTATTGATTTCCATGATGTGGAAAATGTGGATGGAATTGTGGAATCCAGGTATAAAAATGGAATTTAGGAATGAAAGGAGTTTGAAAGGTATGAAAAGTATGATACAGTTAAATCTGATATTTTATTAAATATTTAAAGGGTTAGTTCACCCAAAAATGAAAATTCTGTCAGTAATTATCACAAAGATACCATAAGCAAGCACAAGTTCCCGCAGCCGCGAGGACTGTGAATGTGCAGGCAGCCAGTCGTAAAGGGGTGATTGATTGGTCGCGGCACTGTGTGCAAAACAATACTTCGGCCTAATGTCTGATGTCGGGTTACACAAAGCAAATCATCGACACAATTATTTAGTTTACTTACTTAATGACCAACAATTTAGTCGTAATAATTATTAACGTTAGTCTATAGCCTGAAAGGTCTGAGTTACAACAGTTCTTGTTGTTGTTGTTTTCACAATAACATTTGAGTTCATGATTTTAAGGTTGTTGTTTTTTTTGTGGTAGACTAATGACAGACTGTTAATCTTTGAATAAAAATATGTTTGGTTCAGGTTTGAAATTCATGATCTTTTATGGCTATGTGGTTTAATACATAGAAATCTAATATTCTAATCATAGAATATCATAGAACAATCCATAGATGTGATTTACTGAATGCGGCCCCTTTAAGAAATGACACCGTGAACACGCGCACTGAGCATGCGCAGAAGAGAGAAGTTTTGTTCTCTCTCTCTCTCTCTCTCTCTCTCTCTCTCTCTCTCTCTCTCTTTGTATTTTCCTTTGACGCTGTTATGAATGCAACGGTCTAACACGTCGTATGGAAGTGTTTATATTTATACATTATATTAACGTTATTGTTAATGCAATAAAAGAGAAAAAAGCGCGAGAGACGATAAGAGAGCTGAAACTTTAACCAGTTGACGCTGAAAGTGATGCTGTTAACGGTCGTGAATGAAGGACAAATGTGGAATATTTTCTTCGGATGTCGTATATTTCCAGTCTGCAGGTCAGAGATGTTATATTTATAATTATATTATAAATATATATTTTTTAATTTATATAAATTATATTTATAATGTAAGAATTAATGTTTGTGTTGCTTAAATGTACGTTGTACGTATTGTAACGGCCTACAGATAATTAATATAGTCATTATTCTAATCAGCACTATTCAGTCTGTACATATTGTGTATGATTTCTGCTATCTTTGTTAGATTCCTGTTTAATTCATAGATTAATTTGTAAGACCCGGCTCAATCGGCCCAATGGAGGCAACCAATCAGCGGGGGAAGGTCTCTGTGCGTTACTGTCTTTCCTCGCGGCAAAGTAATTTGATTCAATGAAATACATTCTCTCATGTATGAAAAGGTTTTAATGATAACTGTGCATCATTAAATGTGAGCGAATGTTTTACTATTCTTTTTAGCTCTTGACTGAAAATAATGTCAAAGCCAGTAAGAATAAAATCAGATGTTTACAATTTATTATTATGTCAGATAAATGTATCATGTCAATTTCATAATCAGTTCGAAGATAGTAAATACAATAAAATCAAATGCTCAGAGACAAAGAGTAAAAGTTATAGGTTAAACCCAACATTAGAAAACACATGACGCAGAGAGACTTGGTCACTCTCATCAATCACATGCTTATTTGCTAGATAGACAGAAACCTCTTTCACATTTATTTTAAAAATTTGTAGTACAACACATCCTTATAAAATCTGGAGTAATTTAACAATGAACAACTTTCCCATAGAGCCGTTTTAAATGCTAGTAATATATAACCATATCAAAATGCTCTATATTTAGGCTATATAAAATCAAGCACACATGGTCATTTAAATTAAGGAGTGTAAAGATTACAGTATTTCAGTATAAACTCAGTCACCTTGAATTTGGCAGATCTGGTGTCCCTAACAACAATTCACCAAATAAGAAAGTTTAAGTTCAACTGTTAATGGCAATATATTATCAATTAAATAAAATAGTGAGCAATATATGATTAATTAATTATTCTGAAAATACCTTTAAATTATCATCATATTGTATAGTAGTTTATCCACATTTTGATGGTCAAATGTTAGATTATTTCCTTTTGTGCATCATTCTCAGTCCCTTAATAAATGGTTGATTTCTGTCGTCTTATGTTATATTTCTGATTAGTTTGGATATTAATTGAATAATAGAGCCTGTGCCACGTTTCATCCTTATTATATCCAGGGTTACATAAAAATATCAAACTACAGTTGTTTTATATGCTACTAATATGTAACCATCAAAATGCTCTATATTTGATCTAAATCAAAGACACCATATGTGTTTACTGTTAAAGTAATCCAGTATAAATTCAGTAACTTATCTTTGATTTTTCCAGATCTGGTCCTGTGGGCGTCAGTATCACACAGTGATCATAGTTCACACCTGCAGTGAAGCCCCTCACACAACAATTCACCAATAAATACTGGGAATATTCCCATCATCCTTCAAGAGAAGGACAAACTCCAGGAGTAGCAGCTGAAATCTGTGTGACTGTTAAAGATGGAGTTTATTAAAGAGGAGATTGAAGACATGAGGGATCCAGAACCATCCAGAATAAAACATGAAGATACTGAGGAACAAATAGGTTGGTGTCCATTCTTGATTCTTCATTGTTGACTGCTTTAGTAGCTCTGAAATACTGATGACAAATGATAGAGAAATGCATCTAAATGATCATAACCCAGTTTTAATTACATTAACAAGTGAATGACAGAACTGACCTTTGCACATTAAAGATACTTTACACAGACAGGTGTCTTGTTTTCAGCTTGCTAAGTGTTTTTAATTCTCACATTTAACCTCATTGAACTGATTCTAACTGATTAATATGTTTATTTTAGACAAGATGGAAGTGACGGAGCAAAGAAAGAAACTAAATGACGTGAAGAAACACTGTGAC
>NW_028296048.1:0-29235 GCF_964197995.2 Scardinius erythrophthalmus
GCTCTTCCCACTTCAGAAGAGTTCAGTGATGTTCTCACACTCTGCCCTGTCAGAGCTTTGAGGATTTATTTAGAGCGTTCAGCCTCTTTCAGGCAGTCTGAACAGCTTTTTGTTTGCTTCGGGGGCCGAACCAAAGGTCTTCCCGTCACAAAGCTCACGCTGTCCAGATGGATAGTGGATGCCATTGCTCTGGCCTACACCTCACTGGGCCTTACATGTCCCATAGGTGTTAGAGCTCACTCCACGAGAGGCGTCGCCTCCTCGTGGGCCTGGTCAAGTGGTGTTCCTATCGAGGATATTTGTGCGGCGGCCGGATGGTCCGTCCCGTCCACATTTGTGAGATTTTACAACCTGGAAGTTCCTGCTCTGCAGGCACGAGTTCTCTCTATCTAAGCTCTGGCTCTGCGGACCCAGGCTAATTTTGACATTCCTTCTAGCACATTTGTGCGACGACCGGCTAGTCTGTTTCGTCCACATCTGTGAAACGTTACAACCCAAAAAAGTCCCTGCTCCGCAGGTACGAATTCTCTCTAGCTAGGCCCTGGCTCTATGGATCCAGACTAGTTACGAAAATGCCTATGTAGGACGTTATGCGGCGGCCGGCTGGTCCGTTCCGTCCGCATCTTAAACCTCTTTGGTACCTGCCTTATAGGCATGAGTAGTCTCTATCTAACGTATGCGGCGGCCGGCTGGTCCGTTCCATCCGCATTTTAAACCTCTATGGTACCTGCCTTATAGGCATGAGTAGTCTCTATCTAACGTATGCGGCGGCCGGCTGGTCCGTTCCGTCCGCATCTTAAACCTCTATGGTACCTGCCTTATAGGCATGAGTAGTCTCTATCTAACACTGGCTCTGTGGACCCAGACTAGTTTTTGACTCAGACACTGGTTGTCATCTCGAGTTGTGGGATTCTTAAGACTGGCCCTTGGCCCAGCTTTATCTGTTTGGATATCTAAGGGCCCGAAGATTCGGTCTCTTTATCCTAGGCTATTCTGTACTTCCTGGAGCTCTCGGTGAGTCAGATTGGCCAAAGACGACAAGCACGGCGTTTTAAATAGTGTTCCCACAGCGTTTTCAACGCAGTACGAGAGAACGTTCTCGTAAGGGAACGTACTTGGTTACTTACGTAACCTCGGTTCCCTTAGAGATAAGTGAACGAGTACTGCGTTGCCTTGCCGTGCTATTGTCTCTTATGGCAGGTGTCTTTTTGCTTCAGTCGATTTAAACCTGTCAAATGGCGGATTCTCTGTGTATTTATACTCTTCTGTCACGTGCGGTTTCGCACGCTTGACTCTGGCAGAGTGCCAAGCGCCCCGATTGGTCCGCGCTCCTCTGCTGATCCGCAGGGCTTAAAGTATTCCGGCACCGTACCGGATCTCCGGCGTGCGGCCGTGAGGAAGAAAAATAAATAAATTTCAATAATTTCAATAGGTTCAATATTTTTGAGTCAATTGATTTCACCTACCAATCATATGAAAGAAACGCAGCTCTACTAACGTTACAAGCCTATCAGAAGCAGAGCAGGGCGGGGCCTGGCAGCACAGTGTGATTGAGATTTATACGTCACGTTAACGTTGTGGGGGAAAGGAGCGCTAGTTCATGAAGCTTTGGATGATGTCCTGCACGGGCGTAATTTCCTATGGGGACACTTTCCAAAATCCCGTTGTCCCACTCAAATTCGTTTGTTATGATGTTTAACCGCACGCCGTCATTGACACGGAGGAGCAGGACCGAGCCTGTGTAAAATAGCTCACTGAATGTTCTAATGAGCGAGTAACTTAGCGGTTGCTGCACAGACAGCGATGAAACGCCAGAAACAACAGGTAATGGTCATGGTAACGGTACGTGACTTTAATGTCATCATGGATGAAAAGAAAGAAAGGAGAGGTGTGAGTTGGTTCAGTAAATTAGCTCAGGTCAGGATAATCATCTTTTCTGTCTACACCTGTTGATAACTGAGCTAACGTTAACATATGCTGCTCCTTGGTAACTTCAGACTTGGCTAAATATTTCATTTGAATATTTAATTAAATATTCTGTGCAGCTTACAAAAAAAAAAAAAAAAACACATTCTGTGTAGGCCTAACGTTACCATGAAAACGAGTCCACTTTAAACCGCAGCATTTTCTGTCAGCAATGTACAACAAGTAGCCTAACGTTAGTGCTGTCAAAGTAAACGCATGCGATTAATTTGTCCAGCTTTAACGTATTAAAATATTTATCGCAGCGTCTGTTCTTTCTGTCATCCTTTGGGTTATATGATATGATCATGCTCTCCTTCACGCAAATGTTTTAAACTATCAATGCGCGAGAAGACAAAAGAGAACGCGCTGTCAGTGAATGAATGTCCTCCTGAAACACACACACACACACACACACAGAAAGACGCGCGCCAGTATCGCATTCGCAGTCGACAGCGCGCCATCGAGTTCCCTTTCGCGCTTGTACGAACCATAACACACACATTTAGGCTATGTCAAAATGTCAGTTTTGTCGACTATCTTAAATAGTTCGTAAAGAGTAGAGAATGCGTGAGATCCTGTCAGCAGCGGCTGGTAAGTGACAGCAATTCTCTCTGTTAGTAAAGTTAACCAAAGAACAATGGGAACAGAGAAAATTACTAACTGCCAAATGCTTAAGGATTAATCTATTTTTCATTTATAATTTATGCAGTGCGGACTGTTTTATAAACGTATTCAATTTCTATATAATTCACATTGGTTAGACAGGTAAGGTACAGGTAAATATTACATTTATTATGGTTTTAAGTGATGATTGTTTTAAGTTTACTTAAATTAAAAGTTGTTATATTTTTTTAAGCCTAATAAATGTTTCAAATTTTGGACAAAGAGACATAAGTAGCTATATCAGTGATACTGGTCTTTATTCATAAAAATATGCCATTAACATGCTTGAAAATAAATGGTGCCAATGAAGCCCAAGGCACCGCACCTTTATTATTTCAATATCTGCTGGAAATGCATTGATAGATCATTTAGTAACATTTTTATAGCCTTAGAAATGAAACACTTTTTTACGGTCACTATTGTGACCGGTGGGATTAAATGGGTTAAAAGGAAAGGTGATGTGAGACAGTGGGAAACATGCCAACGTTGCAGCCATCAAAATCAAAAATACAATAAAGCTGGTCAGTGAAAACACCGGGAATCTTTTCTCTGTACTTTTGACAGGTAAATAAAGGTTCAAGAGACAAACATTTCATTACGTTATCACATTTCTTTCTTTCTTTCTTTCTTTCTTTCTTTCTTTCTTTCTTTCTTTCTTTCTTTCTTTCTTTCTTTCTTTCTTTCTTTCTTTCGTTTTGTGGAACAATAAATGGTGTGTTTTGACATTCACCCCCATGACTTTCATTGTATGGAAAGTGAATTTGATTGTTGAGAGAAAGGAAGAAGAGAGAAGAAATAATAATACAATGTCTAAAACTGAGAATAATCTTTTTTATTATTATTATCATTGTTTATCGCCATTATAATACATGTCACCAGAGTTATAAATATAATAATAAATAAATATAACTACATAGCCTACATAATAACTGTTATTACCACATCCAGTGTGAACAATACAGCAATACAATTCACAGAAAAGACCTTTGAGTTTAGCATTAAATTAACATCAGAAATATAGATTTTTTTCTAGACTAAATAGTTAAGAAAATACTGGTATTATACAGATCATTTTGCATGAAACGTGTCAGATGAGGAGTTTAGTTTTGTACAGGTTTATGTTTATGTGTTATGTAATATTATCAGACTTCTTATGCGTGCGTTTTCCCACCAGACATTTCTGAGGTCATATCCTGCAAATATTTATCATTCTTCCAAGCGGTTTTACAGGTTTTCATAATCTTTGAAATACTTCATCCTTTTGCTTACCAAAACCTGTTTCAGACACTTCAAAGTCAGCCAGCATAAAGAAACCCAGTTTTTCCATGACACAAGCTTGTGTTCGGTTTCAGTGGAGCGGTAATGTAGCTTTTAAAAGATGCCAGTATGTGTGTACATGAGATAAAGGTTTGGCTGTGAAACCTTATGAAGATATAAATCATTTTTAAGTGAACCTTTTCCATCTGTCAGGACATGAAAAATACATGGTAGTTATGTTTCTGTTCTCCTTCAATTTTAATATGTAGAGTATTTGAATCTATGTGGAGTAGTTCTGCTCATTTTGATAAAACTGGGAATTAAATGAAACAGTCCATGGAACATTTTGACTGATCACTTAATGTAAAAACATGCCATTTTAAAAACTAATCACAGGTATTTGTGGAACTTGTGTTAGCATACACACTTTACAACTTTTTATATTTTACAAACCAGTGTCGTGGATTGAAGTATTTATCAAATAAAAACTACTGTACCTAAGTGCACAATGCTGGGTTCTGACTTAAATCTATAAAAACACAGGAATATACAGATCCAGATCTGATATCTGAAGTCTAGTGTGAAGTTTTCAGAATAGGATTATGTAAAATAGTACGTTCATTACTACTCATTAAGTAGCATCAGTAGCTCTATGTAAGAGTCCATCACTTGAGCAGATGTTGAAGGCAACGTTCAGACCCGTCTGAATCAGTTACAGTGGTTAATAGTTATGTTCAATCAAACCACGAAACCAGAAGCGACACAGCGACCAGAAGTAACGCAGTCAACACACTGATCTTGCTGCTGACTTCTGCTGATGAAAATGCTGCGTTGAAAAGAGAACAGACAGAAGTTATCATTCAGTGAACATTAGGAATTTTGCCTGAAGCTCATCTCGTACAGTAGACAGAGTACAGTTGCAACATTTCAAGTTTGAAGCGTTAATATCCATGCGCACATTCTCTCTCTGCGTGAAAACATTCAAGCGTACAGTCCGCATTCCTTCACAGATATAGGGCCCTATGTTGCACCCAGCGCAATTGACTTTGTACAGCGACGCATGTGTCATTCCTATTTTGCACCTGCGCACAGCGGATTTTCCCTCCACAGACGCACGTCGGTAAATTAGGGAATGAACTTGTCAAAAATAATAATATAAAATTTAAAAAAATGAACAGATTGTTACAACTGTACACTTTCCTACATTGATATGAGTGCAGTTATCAAAGTATTAATACTCATCTGAGCAAAAAGATTAAAGTGCAACACTTACCTGTGCCATTTATCACAATTTCATTTGTGAAGATCTGGAAGGGTAACGAGTTGTTTCTGGCTGCTCGAACAATAGTGTTCACTATCTGGGTGCTGTTGGGGAGAGCGGCGTTCGCTGCAAATGTAAGATCCATGGAGTTTCGGATCGAGGGTACACTCCTTGTTTTTACACTGGCATCACTACAGAGAGTTTCAAATCAAAGTTCATTGATTAAAACTATGCAGTATTATGTTAAATCAAAAGCTATGTTCAAGAACACGCCAGCACATGCATACCTGAAGTTGTTTACGCTTATTATGCTGAATGATGCAGGGTAATCAGCAAAGAAAAACGGTTCAAGCTGCAAAACAAGAGTGTTGTTTAGACTAAATTGGCACAAGCATGTTTGCCGAAATAACCAAAAAAAGTAGACGTGTCACACCTACCCCTGTTTTTATCATTGTTGCCCTGTTCTTAAATTCAGGTGAAGTTGTAATTGAAAGAGCAGCCACAAAGGTCCCATTAGTCAGGATTGTCAGTGGAATTATCTGCAGTGATTCTACAAAAATGATTTGAAAAGGTATCACATATTGCACAGAATTTTCTAGGCAAGTCAACATGGTACATTTCATAGCAATTGGGCATATCAGATAACTGTACATCGACTGTGATGACTTACTGATGACACTAATAGTGTTGGCATCAACGGTGATGTTGAGGCCGGAGTTTGGATTTGTGCCTGCTTCTTTCAGAGTCTCCACAATGGAAGTGCTGCTGGGAATGGGTTCGGTTGACTTTTCACTAAACACTAACTCAACCTCTGCCTGGACATTTTGCTCTGCTCTGGTTTTGGCAACAGCTCTGAAATGAAAAACAAGAGATTATAACTGCTTCCAGATATACTGTGCAACTAACCATAAATGCAACTAACCACACAACAATAAATGCTTAGGAAAGCAAATATTCAAAAAGGAGATGAAATCTTCTCATGTTTTGAGCTGTGTTGACAGTAATGAGTATGGTAATCATGATAAATTACAATGAAAGTACAAAATTAGTTTTTCTTGTCAGGGGGATTTAAGTACAGGCATTCCCATTGCTCAAACAGCAGAGCATCATGCTCGCAGCGGCAAAGTCATGGGTTCCAATGCGAGTACTGATGGAATATATTACATTAAATGTAAGTTCTAATGCATCTAATCTAATGCATAAATTATCTAATGAGTTAATACGACATTCTTCAGTACTTTAAGAACGTCACAAAATCTGTCAGACTGAAAGCATGATGGAGTGGAAATTTTAGGGATGCACCGATATGAAAATCTTGGCTGATACCAATAACCGATAATTCTTTATATTTGAAAGCCGATAACCGATATATTGTCCTACAATTTAAATCCAAAATTTTATAGAATGTTTGAGAGCCTGATTACAAAAAACAAAAGTCTCACCATCAAAAGCCATGTCCCAAACACACAATTATTATGTTCTTATGAAAATTGTATGTAGCCGATATGACAGATTTGTGCTGCACATGTTGCAGTGAACTGTATTTTCCTTTTGAAGTGATTCAAATCATATTTCATGCCATTCAAAACCATCATGTTGAACAGTGCGCATCTGAAGTGTCTCAGCTGAAGGAAATCATACATTATTTAAAGGGGGGGTACCATGGTGTTTCATGTATTCAGAGTTGTTTACAGTGTTAAAGAGATGGATTCTCATGTTAAACATGGGCAAAGTTTTAAAAAAATATTTTGGACGAATAACGGAGAATTGCTGTGCTGAAAATCTTACTTCCGGGTTGGTACAAGTTTCGGCTGTTTTTTTTCCGACCGTGGATCTAATGACGTAGATAAGAGTGGAACTCCTTATATGAGCATTTCTCTCGGAAAATAAAATAAAAATGTAAAAAAAAAGAATTTAGCCGATACCAATATGGTGGCCGATATATCGTGCATCCCAAGCAAATTTAATAAAGAAATCATTTAAGTAATGAAGCAAACTTTTAACTTACATGAAACGAATCACGATGGTCCTGATGAAAAGGTCCCCATACTTATTTTTATAGACGATATCAAACTGTAAAAACAGTGAGTCAGTTTTAGGAATGTTTCAAAATATTCTATGAAAATAAAACAATTACAGTTTCTTTTAAGTTTGCCACATAATTGAACAATACTGCTAATAAACATTTATATTTGAAACCAAGTTTAGATTTTCCTTTTAGAATTGTACTATTATAAAAAAAAGAAAAAGAAAAATGTAAGCATTTAAAATCATGAAACATTTTAAAATATATATATTGTTCTGCAGTTCCCTCGACCCTACAGAAGATAAGCAGTTTTGAAGAATGGATGAATGTTCTGCAGTTTGAAACTTACCTGACTCTCTACTTGTGTGGCTAGTTCCTGAAATTCTGGACTTTGTGGGTTTTCAAGTTGTGGAACAAATATCACAATAATGACAATCTGTATGGCTACTGATGGCGGAGGACGTGGTGGTAGTGTGGTTGTTGTGGTGGTGGTGGTGGTGGGCGTTGTTGTTGTTGTTGTTGTTGTTGTTGTTTGTGTGGTGGTTGGTTTTGTTGTAGTTGTAGTAGGACGGGTTGTGGTTGTAGTTGTAGTAGGTCTGGTTGTAGTTGTAGTTGTAGTAGGACTGGTTGTGGTTGTATTTGTAGTAGGACTGGTTGTGGTTGTAGTTGTAGTAGGACTGGTTGTAGTTGCAGTAGGACTGGTTGTAGTTCTATTTGTAGTAGGACTGGTTGTGGTTGTAGTTGTAGTAGGACTGGTTGTAGTTGTATTTGTAGTAGGACTGGTTGTGGTTGTAGTTGTAGTAGGACTGGTTGTAGTTGTATTTGTAGTAGGAGGGGTTGTGGTTGTAGTTGTAGTAGGACTGGTTGTAGTTGTAGTAGGACTGGTTGTAATTGTGGTAGGACTGGTTGTGGTTGTAGTTGTAGGAGGACTGGTTGTAGTTGTAGTTGTAGTTGTAGTTGTAGTTGTAGTTGTAGTAGGACTGGTTGTGGTTGTAGTTGTAGGGTTGGGTGGATTTACTGTTGTGTGTTTGGATAATTTGTAGAATAAAGTTAAATAAAATAACAATTGAGAAAACTATTAATCTTCAGCAAAATCCATAAAAATATTGTATAAACAAAAACTACAAACAACTATAGTTTAATAACAATAAAGAGTAACACAGAAAGCATTCCAAACCGTTTAGAATGACATTGCACTGATTATATTGCTTGATTGACTTACCATCAACACTGGTGATGTTAAGAGTGGTGTTGCCATTTAAAATGGCATTGGATATAGTCATGTCACTGGGTACGGTTCTAAATGTTACATCCATATCAGTGATGATTGATCCAGCACTACAGAAGGGACGGGGGAGAGAAAGAGTCAGTGCCATTGTTTTTTTTTTTAAATGTAAGACTCAGTGTACAAACTCTCATAAGCATTTGGTGAAGTGTTCATGCAGCTATTATTGTTATCTTGTGGTTTTATACAAGTCTGTCAGATGCTGTTGTTAACAAAATATAGATGATTCAAAAAACATTTGACAGTTGCCGATATCTTTTGCCCTAGTGTACAGTAGAATTCTAGATTTACAAATTCCTTTTGCAAGTTTTGGAATAATCTTGACATGTTTTGTTTTATAAATAAGGAGCCCAACAACCGATGGTACAGCCCACACTGAGATCTCATCTCACCATCATTGACTCCGTCTGGGATTAGATGAAATAACACAAGCAATTGAGACTAAAGCCATCCTTAGAACTGTGAAAGCCTCTCCAAGATGCTGGAACAACCTGCCAGCAAACTACTGCACTGTTTAAGAGTTAATGTCTATTAAGCAAATTAAGTCAGTGTTTGGTGTGACCACACTTTGCCTTCAAAACATCTCTCTCCTAGGAGTTTTTTAAGGTTGGTTGTTCCAAGCATCTTGGAGAAGTTGCCATAATTCTTCTATGAATTTTTGGTGTTTAGCCTCAGTTGTTTCTGTGTCTTCCATGTAATTCCAGGTTGAATTATTACAGCATTCGTAATAGGAATGTTTGGAAATCTAAAATTGTTATTTGTAACTTGTCCACTAAAGCAAAGAGCATTATATATATATATATATATACATAGCTGTCTAGACTGTATACATTTTTGTTTTCCAAAGATGAAATGTATTCTTATTATAAGGAAAGAAATACCCACCGGAACGAAATAACTTTCATTTCAACGAAGGAGCTACCGAATTCCCTTTCAAAGATTGGCTTAATCTGTGGAAAACAGATTCACTATGTCAGGTTCAACATTTAGTTACACATTTTAACTACAGTCAAAAACCTTCAACATGAAAGACATTTGGTGGTCATTAATTCTTTTTTACATGATCTGCTGTTATCATTTACAAATTTAAGTGCATATTAACATTTACTGTAATAGTCTACACTTTAGTTCTTGTTCAATACTGTACCTTAAAGTGCACCTGTTATTCTATTTTAAGGTCTATTTTAGGTTAAAAAAACACATTATTTTCACATAATATACATTGCACATCACCTCATTTCTCAAAGAGTCTGAAAACAGTTTGTTTGAAAATTCAGTCTCTCTAAACCCCTCCTTTCTGCAAGCCTATCCTGCACTGATTGGTCAGATGGCCCAGTCTGCTGTGATTGGTCTACCGCTTACAGTGGGTGTTGGAAACAAAACGCCTATTAGCATATCTGAATTCCAGCTCTTCCTCAGCTCTTGATCACGGTGATATGAACAGTAACGATGGCGTGGATTTTACCATATTAATCTCATCAAAGTGGATTTGCTTTGTCAGCAGAAAACAGCGTCTTCTCGACACGAACAACACAAACCGAACTCTTCGTCTCAGATAAACTACAGTGTTTGAGGGCGGGGCTAAGAGACGCTGTTCAGCCAATCAAGTCCACAGGCTGGCATTATGCAAATTAGTTACAAACCTACGCGGGTGCTCACACAGCGCGATGATTCCGGCAAATTGCCAGAACGCCTTCTGTGTGAACGCAAACACGACCCGTGTTCAGTCCCGGAATGTGAACAAAAGCCGTAATAATGCCGTGTCGTAGTGATGATGCTGAAGCCAGGATCGTTCACCAGCTGTGAATCCTGAATCCTGGGTCAATTTATCCATGTATTTTCCGGAATCTCTTTGTGAAAGGGGCTTATGTAAGGCAATACTCGGTTACACTTTATTTTAAGGGGTCATTGTTACAGTGTAATTATATATTTAGGTACTGAGAAATATTAAGCAACTACATGTACTTACTATTGGGTTAGGGTAGGATTAGGATTTGGTTGAGGGTTAGTTGCATGTAATCATGCTGTTATTACTATGGTAAGTACATGTAACATATGTGACAAGGACACTGTAAAATAAAGTGTTCCCCAATACTCTAAAAAGCATAATAGGGGAACTTTAAATTTGTTTGTACATCATCTGGAACAAGTATTTAAAGGGGTGGATGATTTCACTTTTCTAGCTTTAGTTAGTGTGTAATGTTGCTGTTTGAGCATAAACAACATCTGCAAAGTTACAACGCTCAAAGTTCAGAGCAAAGGGAGATATTTGCTTTTAAATAAATTGTTTTTTAAGGACTACAACAAACGGCTGGTAGAGACTACACCACATTCCTCCAGGGTTAGTGACATCATCAACCCTAAAATATACATAAACCCCGCCCTTTTTTTTTTTTGCTGATCCATAAAATGATTCCATCTGTGACTCAAAAACCACCATATGATTCGAACTTTGAGTAATTAAGTGGTTGAAAGTAAAATCTGGACTAGAAGTTATTTAAAAAACAGCTAATTGATATCTACACCTGGATGCGAATAAAATACAGCACTATCTGCACTTAAATAACGTACATTACATATGATGGGTGCAAATAGTTTACACTAATATTCATATTAGGATTCAAAATAAAATGCTTAATACATTAAAATGCAAGAACATTACTGTTTATTTTGCAATAAATTGCAAATTGCATGTGCCTTAAATATTTATAACACTACTTACCTCTGTTATGGTTTTGTTTTCTCTGTTTTTAAATGCTTCTGATGATGGATTTGACAGGTCAGATTCAAAAGCTTCATTGCTGGAAAACCTAACAAGAACTGTAGAGGTTAAAGGAGTTGTGACCGTTTTTTCAGATGTAGAAGTAAGTTGTGTTGTTGTTGCGGTTAGAGGGGAAGAAGTCGTTGTTGTAGTGCCCACTGATGTTTGAGTTGGCGGAGCTGTTGTAGTTTCAGTAGTTGTAGTGCCCGCTGATGTTTGAGTTGTCGGAGCTGTTGTAGTTTCAGTAGTTGTAGTGCCCGCTGATGTTTGAGTTGTCGGAGCTGTTGTAGTTTCAGTAGTTGTAGTGCCCGCTGATGTTTGAGTTGTCGGAGCTGTTGTAGTTTCAGTAGTTGTAGTGCCCGCTGATGTTTGAGTTGTCGGAGCTGTTGTAGTTACAGTAGTTGTAGTGCCCGCTGATGTTTGAGTTGTCGGAGCTGTTGTAGTTACAGTAGTTGTAGTGCCCGCTGATGTTTGAGTTGTCGGAGCTGTTGTAGTTTCAGTAGTTGTAGTGCCCGCTGATGTTTGAGTTGTCGGAGCTGTTGTAGTTACAGTAGTTGTAGTGCCCGCTGATGTTTGAGTTGTCGGAGCTGTTGTAGTTTCAGTAGTTGTAGTGCCCGCTGATGTTTGAGTTGTCGGAGCTGTTGTAGTTTCAGTAGTTGTAGTGCCCGCTGATGTTTGAGTTGTCGGAGCTGTTGTAGATTCAGTAGTTGTAGTGCCCACTGATGTTTGAGTTGTCGGAGCTGTTGTAGTTTCTGTTGTTGTAGTGCCCGCTGATGTTTGAGTTGTTGGAGCTGTTGTAGTTTCTGTTGTTGTAGTGCTCGCTGATGTTTGAGTTGTCGGAGCTGTTGTAGTTTCAGTAGTTGTAGTGCCCACTGATGTTTGAGTTGTCGGAGCTGTTGTAGTTTCTGTTGTTGTAGTGCTCGCTGATGTTTGAGTTGTCGGAGCTGTTGTAGTTTCAGTAGTTGTAGTGCCCGCTGATGTTTGAGTTGGCGGAGCTGTTGTAGTTTCAGTAGTTGTAGTGCCCACTGATGTTTGAGTTGTCGGAGCTGTTGTAGTTTCTGTTGTTGTAGTGCCCGCTGATGTTTGAGTTGTCGGAGCTGTTGTAGTTTCAGTAGTTGTAGTGCCCACTGATGTTTGAGTTGGCGGAGCTGTTGTAGTTTCAGTAGTTGTAGTGCCCGCTGATGTTTGAGTTGGAGGAGCTGTTGTAGTTTCTGTTGTTGTAGTGCCCGCTGATGTTTGAGTTGTCGGAGCTGTTGTAGTTTCAGTAGTTGTAGTGCCCGCTGATGTTTGAGTTGGCGGAGCTGTTGTAGTTTCAGTAGTTGTAGTGCCCACTGATGTTTGAGTTGTCGGAGCTGTTGTAGTTTCAGTAGTTGTAGTGCCCGCTGATGTTTGAGTTGTCGGAGCTGTTGTAGTTTCTGTTGTTGTAGTGCTCGCTGATGTTTGAGTTGTCGGAGCTGTTGTAGTTTCAGTAGTTGTAGTGCCCGCTGATGTTTGAGTTGACGGAGCTGTTGTAGTGTCAGTAGTTGTAGTGCCCACTGATGTTTGAGTTGTCGGAGCTGTTGTAGTTTCTGTTGTTGTAGTGCCCGCTGATGTTTGAGTTGTCGGAGCTGTTGTAGTTTCTGTTGTTGTAGTGCTCGCTGATGTTTGAGTTGTCGGAGCTGTTGTAGTTTCAGTAGTTGTAGTGCCCACTGATGTTTGAGTTGTCGGAGCTGTTGTAGTTTCTGTTGTTGTAGTGCTCGCTAATGTTTGAGTTGTCGGAGCTGTTGTAGTTTCAGTAGTTGTAGTGCCCGCTGATGTTTGAGTTGGCGGAGCTGTTGTAGTTTCAGTAGTTGTAGTGCCCACTGATGTTTGAGTTGTCGGAGCTGTTGTAGTTTCTGTTGTTGTAGTGCTCGCTGATGTTTGAGTTGTCGGAGCTGTTGTAGTTTCAGTAGTTGTAGTGCCCGCTGATGTTTGAGTTGTCGGAGCTGTTGTAGTGTCAGTAGTTGTAGTGCCCACTGATGTTTGAGTTGTCGGAGCTGTTGTAGTTTCTGTTGTTGTAGTGCCCGCTGATGTTTGAGTTGTCGGAGCTGTTGTAGTTTCTGTTGTTGTAGTGCTCGCTGATGTTTGAGTTGTCGGAGCTGTTGTAGTTTCAGTAGTTGTAGTGCCCACTGATGTTTGAGTTGTCGGAGCTGTTGTAGTTTCTGTTGTTGTAGTGCTCGCTGATGTTTGAGTTGTCGGAGCTGTTGTAGTTTCAGTAGTTGTAGTGCCCGCTGATGTTTGAGTTGGCGGAGCTGTTGTAGTTTCAGTAGTTGTAGTGCCCACTGATGTTTGAGTTGTCGGAGCTGTTGTAGTTTCTGTTGTTGTAGTGCCCGCTGATGTTTGAGTTGTCGGAGCTGTTGTAGTTTCAGTAGTTGTAGTGCCCACTGATGTTTGAGTTGGCGGAGCTGTTGTAGTTTCAGTAGTTGTAGTGCCCGCTGATGTTTGAGTTGGAGGAGCTGTTGTAGTTTCTGTTGTTGTAGTGCCCGCTGATGTTTGAGTTGTCGGAGCTGTTGTAGTTTCAGTAGTTGTAGTGCCCGCTGATGTTTGAGTTGGCGGAGCTGTTGTAGTTTCAGTAGTTGTAGTGCCCACTGATGTTTGAGTTGTCGGAGCTGTTGTAGTTTCAGTAGTTGTAGTGCCCGCTGATGTTTGAGTTGTCGGAGCTGTTGTAGTTTCTGTTGTTGTAGTGCTCGCTGATGTTTGAGTTGTCGGAGCTGTTGTAGTTTCAGTAGTTGTAGTGCCCACTGATGTTTGAGTTGGCGGAGCTGTTGTAGTTTCAGTAGTTGTAGTGCCCGCTGATGTTTGAGTTGGAGGAGCTGTTGTAGTTTCTGTTGTTGTAGTGCCCGCTGATGTTTGAGTTGTCGGAGCTGTTGTAGTTTCAGTAGTTGTAGTGCCCGCTGATGTTTGAGTTGGCGGAGCTGTTGTAGTTTCAGTAGTTGTAGTGCCCACTGATGTTTGAGTTGTCGGAGCTGTTGTAGTTTCTGTTGTTGTAGTGCCCGCTGATGTTTGAGTTGTCGGAGCTGTTGTAGTTACAGTAGTTGTAGTGCCCGCTGATGTTTGAGTTGGAGGAGCTGTTGTAGTTTCTGTTGTTGTAGTGCCCGCTGATGTTTGAGTTGTCGGAGCTGTTGTAGTTACAGTAGTTGTAGTGCCCACTGATGTTTGAGTTGTCGGAGCTGTTGTAGTTTCAGTAGTTGTAGTGCCCGCTGATGTTTGAGTTGGCGGAGCTGTTGTAGTTTCAGTAGTTGTAGTGCCCGCTGATGTTTGAGTTGTCGGAGCTGTTGTAGTTTCAGTAGTTGTAGTGCCCACTGATGTTTGAGTTGGTGGAGCTGTTGTAGTTTCAGTAGTTGTAGTGCCCGCTGATGTTTGAGTTGGCGGAGCTGTTGTAGTTTCAGTAGTTGTAGTGCCCGCTGATGTTTGAGTTGTCGGAGCTGTTGTAGTTTCAGTAGTTGTAGTGCCCACTGATGTTTGAGTTGTCGGAGCTGTTGTAGTTTCAGTAGTTGTAGTGCCCGCTGATGTTTGAGTTGTCGGAGCTGTTGTAGTTTCAGTAGTTGTAGTGCCCACTGATGTTTGAGTTGTCGGAGCTGTTGTAGTTTCAGTAGTTGTAGTGCCCACTGATGTTTGAGTTGTCGGAGCTGTTGTAGTTTCTGTTGTTGTAGTGCCCGCTGATGTTTGAGTTGGAGGAGCTGTTGTAGTTTCAGTAGTTGTAGTGCCCGCTGATGTTTGAGTTGGCGGAGCTGTTGTAGTTTCAGTAGTTGTAGTGTCCGCTGATGTTGTAGTTGGCGGAGCTGTTGTAGTTTTTGTTGTTGTAGTGCCCGCTGATGTTTGAGTTGGCGGAGCTGTTGTAGTTTCAGTAGTTGTAGTGCCCGCTGATGTTTGAGTTGGCGGAGCTGTTGTAGTTTCAGTAGTTGTAGTGCCCGCTGATGTTTGAGTTGTCGGAGCTGTTGTAGTTTCAGCAGTTGTAGTGCCCGCTGATGTTTGAGTTGGCGGAGCTGTTGTAGTTACAGTAGTTGTAGTGCCCGCTGATGTTTGAGTTGGCGGAGCTGTTGTAGTTTCAGTAGTTGTAGTGCCCGCTGATGTTTGAGTTGGCGGAGCTGTTGTAGTTTCAGCAGTTGTAGTGCCCGCTGATGTTTGAGTTGGCGGAGCTGTTGTAGTTACAGTAGTTGTAGTGCCCGCTGATGTTTGAGTTGGCGGAGCTGTTGTAGTTTCAGCAGTTGTAGTGCCCGCTGATGTTTGAGTTGGCGGAGCTGTTGTGGTCTCAGTAGTTGTAGTGCCCGCTGATGTTTGAGTTGGCGGAGCTGTTGTAGTTTCAGTAGTTGTAGTGCCCGCTGATGTTTGAGTTGTCGGAGCTGTTGTGGTTTCAGTAGTTGTAGTGCCCGCTGATGTTTGAGTTGGCGGAGCTGTTGTAGTTACAGTAGTTGTAGTGCCCGCTGATGTTTGAGTTGGCGGAGCTGTTGTAGTTACAGTAGTTGTAGTGCCCGCTGATGTTTGAGTTGGCGGAGCTGTTGTAGTTTCAGCAGTTGTAGTGCCCGCTGATGTTTGAGTTGGCGGAGCTGTTGTGGTCTCAGTAGTTGTAGTGCCCGCTGATGTTTGAGTTGGCGGAGCTGTTGTAGTTTCAGTAGTTGTAGTGCCCGCTGATGTTTGAGTTGTCGGAGCTGTTGTGGTTTCAGTAGTTGTAGTGCCCGCTGATGTTTGAGTTGGCGGAGCTGTTGTGGTCTCAGTAGTTGTAGTGCCCGCTGATGTTTGAGTTGGCGGAGCTGTTGTAGTTTCAGTAGTTGTAGTGCCCGCTGATGTTTGAGTTGGCGGAGCTGTTGTAGTTTCAGTAGTTGTAGTGCCCGCTGATGTTTGAGTTGGTGGAGCTGTTGTAGTTTCAGTAGTTGTAGTGCCCGCTGATGTTTGAGTTGGCGGAGCTGTTGTAGTTTCAGTAGTTGTAGTGCCCGCTGATGTTTGAGTTGGTGGAGCTGTTGTAGTTTCAGTAGTTGTAGTGCCCGCTGATGTTTGAGTTGGTGGAGCTGTTGTAGTTTCAGTAGTTGTAGTGCCCGCTGATGTTTGAGTTGGCGGAGCTGTTGTAGTTACAGTAGTTGTAGTGCCCTCTGATGTTTGAGTTGGCGGAGCTGTTGTAGTTTCAGTAGTTGTAGTGCTCGCTGATGTTGTAGTTGACGGAGCTGTTGTAGTTTCAGTAGTTGTAGTGTCTGCTGATGTTTGAGTTGACTGAACTGTTGTAGTTTCCGCTGAAGTTTGAGTTGGCTGACCTGTAGGACCCGTTGTGGTTGTGGTTGTAGTTGTAGTAGGACTGGTTGTAGTTGTACTTGTAGTGCTGAGTGTCTTTACTGTTGTGTGTTTGGATAATTTGTAGAATAAAGTTTAATAAAATAACAGTTGAGAAAACTATTAATCTTCAGCAAAATCCATAGAAAATATTGTATAAACAACAACTACAATTTACTATATTTTAATAACAATAAAGAGTAACACAGAAAGCATTCCAAACCGTTCTGAATGACATTGCACTGATGATATTGCTTGATTGACTTACCATCAACACTGGTGATGTTAAGAGTGGTGTTGCCATTTAAAATGGCATTGGATATATTTGTTTCATTGGTAACGGTTCTAAATGTTACTTCCATATCAGTGATGATTGATCCAGCACTACAGAAGGGACGGGGGAGAGAAAGAGTCAGTGCCATTTAAAAAAAAATGTTTTTAAAAGTGGTTTTATACAAATCTGTCAAATGCTGTTAATAACAAAATATAACATTTGACAAACATTTGATAAAAATATAAAAAATAAAAAAATGTGACAGTTGCCGATATCTTTTTCCCTAGTGTACCAGTAGAATTCTAGATTTACAAATTCCTTTTGCGAGTTTTGGAATAATCTTGACATGTTTTGTTTTATAAATAAGGAGCCCAACAACCGATGGTACAGCCCACACTGAGATCTCATCTCACCATCATTGAATCCGTCTGGGATTACATGAAATAACACAAGCAATTGAGACTAAAGCCATCCATAGAACTGTGACAGCCTTTCCAAGATGCTGGAACAACCTGCCAGCAAACTACTGCACTGTTTAAGAGTTAATGTCTATTAAGCAAATCAAGTCAGTGTTTGGTGTGACCACACTTTGCCTTCAAAACATCTCTTTCCTATGAGTTTTTTAAGGTTGGTTGTTCCAAGCATCTTGGAGAAGTTGCCATAATTCTTCTATGAATTTATGGTGTTTAGCCTCAGTTGTTTCTGTGTCTTCCATGTAATTCTCGATAATAGTGGGATCAGATCTCTGTGTGGTGCACATCTTCTGTTATAAAACTCCTTGTTCATACAAAAATATTTCTGAATTATTGTAGCATTTGTAATAGAAATGTTTGGAAATCTAAAATTGTTATTTCTAACTTGTCCACTAAAGCAATATATATATATATATATATATATATATATATATATATATATATATATATATATATATATATATATATATATATATGTGTGTGTGTGTGTGTGTGTGTGTGTGTGTGTGTGTGTGTGTGTGTGTGTGTGAGTATGTATATGTATATATGTGTATCTGTATACATTTTTGTTTTCCAAAAATGAAATGTATTCTTATTATTAGGAAAGAAATACCCACCGGAACGAGATAACTTTCAATTCAACGAAGGAGCTACCGAATTCCCTTTGAAAGATTGGCTCAATCTGTGGAAAACAGATTCACAATGTCAGGTTCAATATTTAGTAACAAATTTTTACGTCAGTCAAAAACCTACAACATGAAAGACATTTGGTGATCATTCATTCATTTTTACATGATGTGCAGCACAAAGCTTTGTTTACAAAAGAAATAATAGGTTAGCAATTAAATGTTACATTGCCGCCATGGAAATATTGGGGGAGAATTGGGATTCACAACGAATGAGAGAGTTGTGCGTGAGCCCATAAATTTAAGCTTTGTCGGCTTTGAATTCTGTTTTGCGAACTGGTCACCCGATTATCAGCGAATTTAAATATTCCATTAGTTATTCCATATAGAAAGCTTGAATTGTCTACTTTTAAACAAAACATTTCAAAAAGAAAATAAACCAACTGTGCATTTCTCTCTATAGGCGCGTTCACTGCGAAGATGACGAGTCAGCATCGCCAACTTCATCTTTTAAGCCGACACTGACACAGAAAACACTAGTTTATTAAAAGACAATTAAAATGTCTCCTTGCTATATTTGACACATCATTAATTTTGCCAGTTCTTTGTGACAGCTGTTATGTGCTTTATTGGCAGCGTCACCCTCCGGTTACATGAACGCGTCACCGCATCAGCACCGAAAACATGGAGATTTTATTATAGAGAATAATCGCACAACCTATTCGATATTCTATAATTAAATCAACTAATCGAATATTCAAAAATCGTGACTCATCCCTGCATGGAATCTCTTGTTTCTTTTCCCAAATCTTCACTCACGTCTCACCATTTTCTAAGGGGATTATAGACGTTTCTTCATTGATTCGCTTTTAATTAGGCCTATTGTATTCGTATCCTTTACTGTGGTAAAGTAGAAAAACGCTGTAGCACAGATAGCCTACATTTTTACTTGCATGTCAAATTCTTTTTAACACAGTTTGTGCTTGTTATTAGACATGGTAAGGCGCATCAAGTTTATTTGTTAACCGCATTTCATACGCGCGTGTGATTTTAGTTTCGCAAAGGCAGTGTTGAGAAGAGGAAGAGTTGTGGAGTAGAGCACATTTGTGAGTCTGCTCAAGCTGTCACATCCGTCTTTTCACATGCAATACAGTAAGTAACACAAATGCAATATCATGTCACTCTGTAGGCATCTTACAACCGTCCCCGCACAAGCGATTTTATAGTTTTTCATTGCAGAATATGCTAATTGAAGATAGTTAACTCCACATCAGCAACATAAATTCATCCACTAACCATTCAGAAACATCCTGTTGTCCTTCTACATGTTGTCACTTCTTCTTGAGTCTCTACCATTGTCCGACTCCAGTTTAAACATAAAAGGCTGAACAGTTTCTGACATTTTAGTGTGTGTCTGCATGAGGTAATTGGAGCTGCTAACTCTTGAAGCTCCGCCCTCTGTGCCTGGAGCAGTAGCTCATTTGCATTTAAAGGGACACACACAAAACTTTTACTGACCCTCAAAAAGGGACAATTTTAACATGTTATAAAAATAAATCTGTCGGGTATTTTAAGCTAAAACTTCACATACACACTCTGGGGACATCAAAGACTTTTTTTTACACATTGTAAAAAGTGTCATTATACCACCCCTTTAACTTAGGATGGACTGCTTCAACTCTTAGCCATGGCTGCGTTTCCCAAAAGCATCATTAGCCTAAGTTGATCGTAGAACAATTGCATGGATCTCCTTGTATGGATTTACCTGTGTATTTATTAAAAGACTACCTACTACCTTCTGAGTGTCTGTGTGTGTTTACCTACTCAAACCTTTTTTTTTTTTCGTGACTCAAAAACGGCAATTTTCATCCGTGACTCAAAAACCGCAATATTATCCGAACTGTGAGTTTTGTAAATTTTGTAATTTCCAGATTTTGCTTTCACTATTTAATAATGGTGCAGTGGATCACACCACTATTAAGTAGTGAAAGCAAAATCTGGACTACAAATTATTAAAATACCAGCAAATTCATATTTACACCTGAATAAAATAGAACATTATTTGCACTTAAATAACATACATTACATATGATGGGTGCAAATAGTTTACACTAATATTTATATTAGGGTTCAAAAATAAAATGCTTAATACATTAAAATGGAAGAATGTTACTATTTAGTTTGTAGTGCAAATCACATGTGCCTTAAACATTGATCACACAACTTACCTCTTTTATGATTTTCTTTTCTCTGTTTTTAAATGCTTCTGATGATGAATTTGACAGTTCAGTTTCAAAAGCTTCGTTGCTGGAAAAACTAACAAGAACTGTAGAGGTTAAAGGAGTTGTGACCGTTGATTCAGTTGTAGAAGTAAGTTGTGTTGTTGTTGCGGTTAGAGGGGAAGAAGTTGTTGCTGTAGTGCCCGCTGATGTTTGAGTTGGAGGAGCTGTTGTAGTTTCAGTAGTTGTAGTGCCCGCTGATGTTTGAGTTGGCGGAGCTGTTGTAGTTTCAGTAGTTGTAGTGCCCGCTGATGTTGTAGTTGGCTGAGCTGTTGTAGTTTCAGTAGTTGTAGTGCCCGCTGATGTTTGAGTTGGAGGAGCTGTTGTAGTTTCAGTAGTTGTAGTGCCCGCTGATGTTTGAGTTGGCGGAGCTGTTGTAGTTTCAGTAGTTGTAGTGCCCGCTGATGTTGTAGTTGGCGGAGCTGTTGTAGTTTCAGTAGTTGTAGTGCCCGCTGATGTTTGAGTTGGCGGAGCTGTTGTAGTTTCAGTAGTTGTAGTGCCCGCTGATGTTTGAGTTGGCGGAGCTGTTGTAGTTTCAGTAGTTGTAGTGCCCGCTGATGTTGTAGTTGGCGGAGCTGTTGTAGTTTCAGTAGTTGTAGTGCCCGCTGATGTTGGAGTTGGCGGAGCTGTTGTAGTTTCAGAAGTTGTAGTGCCCGCTGATGTTGGAGTTGGCGGAGCTGTTGTAGTTTCAGTAGTTGTAGTGCCCATTGATGTTTGAGTTGGTGGAGCTGTTGTAGTTTCAGTAGTTGTAGTGCCCGCTGATGTTGGAGTTGGCGGAGCTGTTGTAGTTTCAGAAGTTGTAGTGCCCGCTGATGTTGGAGTTGGCGGAGATGTTGTAGTTTCAGTAGTTGTAGTGCCCGCTGATGTTTGAGTTGGTGGAGCTGTTGTAATTTCAGTAGTTGTAGTGCCTGCTGATGTTTGAGGTGGCGGAGCTGTTGTAGTTTCAGTAGTTGTAGTGCCCGCTGATGTTGGAGTTGGCGGAGCTGTTGTAGTTTCAGTAGTTGTAGTGCCTGCTGATGTTTGAGTTGGCGGAGCTGTTGTAGTTTCAGTAGTTGTAGTGCCCGCTGATGTTGGAGTTGTCGGAGCTGTTGTAGTTTCAGTAGTTGTAGTGCCCGCTGATGTTGGAGTTGGCGGAGCTGTTGTAGTTTCAGTAGTTGTAGTGCCCGCTGATGTTTGAGGTGGCGGAGCTGTTGTAGTTTCAGTAGTTGTAGTGCCCGCTGATGTTTGAGTTGGCGGAGCTGTTGTAGTTTCAGTAGTTGTAGTGTCCGCTGATGTTTGAGTTGGAGGAGCTGTTGTAGTTTCAGTAGTTGTAGTGCCTGCTGATGTTGGAGTTGGCGGAGCTGTTGTAGTTTCAGTAGTTGTAGTGCCCGCTGATGTTTGAGTTGGCGGGGCTGTTGTAGTTTCAGTAGTTGTAGTGCCCGCTGATGTTGGAGTTGTCGGAGCTGTTGTAGTTTCAGTAGTTGTAGTGCCCGCTGATGTTTGAGTTGGCGGAGCTGTTGTAGTTTCAGTAGTTGTAGTGTCCGCTGATGTTTGAGTTGGAGGAGCTGTTGTAGTTTCAGTAGTTGTAGTGCCCGCTGATGTTTGAGGTGGCGGAGCTGTTGTAGTTTCAGTAGTTGTAGTGTCCGCTGATGTTGTAGTTGGCGGAGCTGTTGTAGTTTCTGTAGTTGTAGTGCCCGCTGATGTTTGAGTTGGCGGGGCTGTTGTAGTTTCAGTAGTTGTAGTGCCCGCTGATGTTGGAGTTGGCGGAGCTGTTGTAGTTTCAGTAGTTGTAGTGCCCGCTGATGTTGGAGTTGGCGGAGCTGTTGTAGTTTCAGTAGTTGTAGTGCCCGCTGATGTTTGAGTTGGCGGAGCTGTTGTAGTTTCAGTAGTTGTAGTGCCCGCTGATGTTTGAGTTGGCGGGGCTGTTGTAGTTTCAGTAGTTGTAGTGCCCGCTGATGTTGGAGTTGGCGGAGCTGTTGTAGTTTCAGTAGTTGTAGTGCCCGCTGATGTTGGAGTTGGCGGAGCTGTTGTAGTTTCAGTAGTTGTAGTGCCCGCTGATGTTTGAGTTGGCGGAGCTGTTGTAATTTCAGTAGTTGTAGTGCCCGCTGATGTTTGAGTTGGAGGAGCTGTTGTAGTTTCAGTAGTTGTAGCTTCAGTTGATGTTGTAGTTGGCGGAGCTGTTGTAGTTTCAGTAGTTGTAGTGCCCGTTGATGTTTGAGTTGGAGGAGCTGTTGTAGTTTCAGTAGTTGTAGCTTCAGTTGATGTTGTAGTTGGCGGAGCTGTTGTAGTTTCAGTAGTTGTAGTGCCCGCTGATGTTGGAGGTGGCGGAGCTGTTGTAGTTTCAGTAGTTGTAGTGCCCGTTGATGTTTGAGTTGGAGGAGCTGTTGTAGTTTCAGTAGTTGTAGCTTCAGTTGATGTTGTAGTTGGCTGAGCTGTTGTAGTTTCAGTAGTTGTAGTGCCCGCTGATGTTTGAGTTGGAGGAGCTGTTGTAGTTTCAGTAGTTGTAGTGCCCGCTGATGTTTGAGTTGGCGGAGCTGTTGTAGTTTCAGTAGTTGTAGTGCCCGCTGATGTTGTAGTTGGCGGAGCTGTTGTAGTTTCAGTAGTTGTAGTGCCCGCTGATGTTTGAGTTGGCGGAGCTGTTGTAGTTTCAGTAGTTGTAGTGCCCGCTGATGTTTGAGTTGGCGGAGCTGTTGTAGTTTCAGTAGTTGTAGTGCCCGCTGATGTTGTAGTTGGCGGAGCTGTTGTAGTTTCAGTAGTTGTAGTGCCCGCTGATGTTGGAGTTGGCGGAGCTGTTGTAGTTTCAGAAGTTGTAGTGCCCGCTGATGTTGGAGTTGGCGGAGCTGTTGTAGTTTCAGTAGTTGTAGTGCCCATTGATGTTTGAGTTGGTGGAGCTGTTGTAGTTTCAGTAGTTGTAGTGCCCGCTGATGTTGGAGTTGGCGGAGCTGTTGTAGTTTCAGAAGTTGTAGTGCCCGCTGATGTTGGAGTTGGCGGAGATGTTGTAGTTTCAGTAGTTGTAGTGCCCGCTGATGTTTGAGTTGGTGGAGCTGTTGTAATTTCAGTAGTTGTAGTGCCTGCTGATGTTTGAGGTGGCGGAGCTGTTGTAGTTTCAGTAGTTGTAGTGCCCGCTGATGTTGGAGTTGGCGGAGCTGTTGTAGTTTCAGTAGTTGTAGTGCCTGCTGATGTTTGAGTTGGCGGAGCTGTTGTAGTTTCAGTAGTTGTAGTGCCCGCTGATGTTGGAGTTGTCGGAGCTGTTGTAGTTTCAGTAGTTGTAGTGCCCGCTGATGTTGGAGTTGGCGGAGCTGTTGTAGTTTCAGTAGTTGTAGTGCCCGCTGATGTTTGAGGTGGCGGAGCTGTTGTAGTTTCAGTAGTTGTAGTGCCCGCTGATGTTTGAGTTGGCGGAGCTGTTGTAGTTTCAGTAGTTGTAGTGTCCGCCGATGTTTGAGTTGGAGGAGCTGTTGTAGTTTCAGTAGTTGTAGTGCCTGCTGATGTTGGAGTTGGCGGAGCTGTTGTAGTTTCAGTAGTTGTAGTGCCCGCTGATGTTTGAGTTGGCGGGGCTGTTGTAGTTTCAGTAGTTGTAGTGCCCGCTGATGTTGGAGTTGTCGGAGCTGTTGTAGTTTCAGTAGTTGTAGTGCCCGCTGATGTTTGAGTTGGCGGAGCTGTTGTAGTTTCAGTAGTTGTAGTGTCCGCTGATGTTTGAGTTGGAGGAGCTGTTGTAGTTTCAGTAGTTGTAGTGCCCGCTGATGTTTGAGGTGGCGGAGCTGTTGTAGTTTCAGTAGTTGTAGTGTCCGCTGATGTTGTAGTTGGCGGAGCTGTTGTAGTTTCTGTAGTTGTAGTGCCCGCTGATGTTTGAGTTGGCGGGGCTGTTGTAGTTTCAGTAGTTGTAGTGCCCGCTGATGTTGGAGTTGGCGGAGCTGTTGTAGTTTCAGTAGTTGTAGTGCCCGCTGATGTTGGAGTTGGCGGAGCTGTTGTAGTTTCAGTAGTTGTAGTGCCCGCTGATGTTTGAGTTGGCGGAGCTGTTGTAGTTTCAGTAGTTGTAGTGCCCGCTGATGTTTGAGTTGGCGGGGCTGTTGTAGTTTCAGTAGTTGTAGTGCCCGCTGATGTTGGAGTTGGCGGAGCTGTTGTAGTTTCAGTAGTTGTAGTGCCCGCTGATGTTGGAGTTGGCGGAGCTGTTGTAGTTTCAGTAGTTGTAGTGCCCGCTGATGTTTGAGTTGGCGGAGCTGTTGTAATTTCAGTAGTTGTAGTGCCCGCTGATGTTTGAGTTGGAGGAGCTGTTGTAGTTTCAGTAGTTGTAGCTTCAGTTGATGTTGTAGTTGGCGGAGCTGTTGTAGTTTCAGTAGTTGTAGTGCCCGTTGATGTTTGAGTTGGAGGAGCTGTTGTAGTTTCAGTAGTTGTAGCTTCAGTTGATGTTGTAGTTGGCGGAGCTGTTGTAGTTTCAGTAGTTGTAGTGCCCGCTGATGTTGGAGGTGGCGGAGCTGTTGTAGTTTCAGTAGTTGTAGTGCCCGTTGATGTTTGAGTTGGAGGAGCTGTTGTAGTTTCAGTAGTTGTAGCTTCAGTTGATGTTGTAGTTGGCGGAGCTGTTGTAGTTTCAGTAGTTGTAGTGCCCGTTGATGTTTGAGTTGGAGGAGCTGTTGTAGTTTCAGTAGTTGTAGTGTCCGCTGATGTTTGAGGTGGCGGAGCTGTTGTAGTTTCAGTAGTTGTAGTGCCCGCTGATGTTTGAGTTGTCGGAGCTGTTGTAGTTACAGTAGTTGTAGTGCCCGCTGATGTTTGAGTTGGCAGAGCTGTTGTAGTTTCAGTAGTTGTAGTGCCCGCTGATGTTGGAGTTGTAGTGCCCGCTGATGTTGTAGTTGGTGGAGCTGTTGTAGTTTCAGTAGTTGTAGTGCCCGCTGATGTTGTAGTTGGCGGAGCTGTTGTAGTTTCAGTAGTTGTAGTGCCCGCTGATGTTTGAGTTGGAGGAGCTGTTGTAGTTTCAGTAGTTGTAGTGCCCGCTGATGTTTGAGTTGGTGGAGCTGTTGTAGTTTCAGTAGTTGTAGTGCCCGCTGATGTTGGAGTTGGCGGAGCTGTTGTAGTTTCAGTAGTTGTAGTGCCCGCTGATGTTTGAGGTGGCGGAGCTGTTGTAGTTTCAGTAGTTGTAGTGCCCGCTGATGTTTGAGTTGGCGGAGCTGTTGTAGTTTCAGTAGTTGTAGTGCCCGCTGATGTTTGAGTTGGCGGAGCTGTTGTAGTTTCAGTAGTTGTAGTGCCCGCTGATGTTTGAGTTGGCGGAGCTGTTGTAGTTTCAGTAGTTGTAGTGCCCGCTGATGTTTGAGTTGTCTGAGCTGTTGTAGTTTCAGTAGTTGTAGTGCCCGCTGATGTTTCAGTTGTCTGAGCTGTTGTAGTTTCAGTAGTTGTAGTGCCCGCTGATGTTTCAGTTGTCTGAGCTGTTGTAGTTTCAGTAGTTGTAGTGCCCGCTGATGTTGTAGTGTGCGGAGCTGTTGTAGTTTCTGTTGTTGTAGTGCCCGCTGATGTTTGAGGTGGCGGAGCTGTTGTAGTTTCAGTAGTTGTAGTGCCCGCTGATGTTTGAGTTGGCGGAGCTGTTGTAGTTTCAGTAGTTGTAGTGCCCGCTGATGTTTGAGTTGTCTGAGCTGTTGTAGTTTCAGTAGTTGTAGTGCCCGCTGATGTTTCAGTTGTCTGAGCTGTTGTAGTTTCAGTAGTTGTAGTGCCCGCTGATGTTGGAGTTGGCGGAGCTGTTGTAGTTTCAGTAGTTGTAGTGCCCGCTGATGTTTGAGTTGTCTGAGCTGTTGTAGTTTCAGTAGTTGTAGTGCCCGCTGATGTTGGAGTTGGCGGAGCTGTTGTAGTTTCAGTAGTTGTAGTGCCCGCTGATGTTGGAGTTGGCGGAGCTGTTGTAGTTTCAGTAGTTGTAGTGCCCGCTGATGTTGTAGTGTGCGGAGCTGTTGTAGTTTCAGTAGTTGTAGTGCCCGCTGATGTTTGAGTTGGCGGAGCTGTTGTAGTTTCAGTAGTTGTAGTGCCCGCTGATGTTGTAGTGTGCGGAGCTGTTGTAGTTTCAGTAGTTGTAGTGTCTGCTGATGTTTGAGTTGGCGGAGCTGTTGTAGTTTCAGTAGTTGTAGTGCCCGCTGATGTTTGAGTTGGTGGAGCTGTTGTAGTTTCAGTAGTTGTAGTGCCCGCTGATGTTTGAGTTGGCGAAGCTGTTGTAGTTTCAGTAGTTGTAGTGCCCGCTGATGTTTGAGTTGGCGAAGCTGTTGTAGTTACAGTAGTTGTAGTGCCCGCTGATGTTGGAGTTGGCGTCGCTGTTGTAGTTTCAGTAGTTGTAGTGCCCGCTGATGTTGGAGTTGGCGAAGCTGTTGTAGTTTCAGTAGTTGTAGTGCCCGCTGATGTTTGAGTTGGCGGAGCTGTTGTAGTTTCAGTAGTTGTAGTGCCCGCTGATGTTTGAGTTGGTGGAGCTGTTGTAGTTTCAGTAGTTGTGGTGTCAGTTGATGTTGAAGTTGGCTGAGCTGTTGTGGTTTCAGTAGTTGTGGTGTCAGTTGATGTTGGAGTTGGCGGAGCTGTTGTAGTTTCAGAAGTTGTAGTGCCCGCTGATGTTGGAGTTGGCGGAGCTGTTGTAGTTTCAGAAGTTGTAGTGCCCGCTGATGTTTGAGTTGGCGGAGCTGTTGTGGTTTCAGTAGTTGTAGTGCCCGCTGATGTTGGAGTTGGCGGAGCTGTTGTGGTTTCAGTAGTTGTAGTGCCCGCTGATGTTTGAGTTGGCGAAGCTGTTGTAGCTTCAGTAGTTGTAGTGCCCGCTGATGTTTGAGTTGGCGAAGCTGTTGTAGTTTCAGTAGTTATAGCTTCAGTTGATGTTGGAGTTGTCTGAGCTGTTGTAGTTTCAGTAGTTGTAGCTTCAGTTGATGTTGGAGTTGTCTGAGCTGTTGTAGTTTCAGTAGTTGTAGCTTCAGTTGATGTTGGAGTTGTCTGAGCTGTTGTAGTTTCAGTAGTTGTAGCTTCAGTTGATGTTGGAGTTGTCTGAGCTGTTGTACTTTCAGTAGTTGTAGCTTCAGTTGATGTTGGGGTTGTCTGAGCTGTTGTACTTTCAGTAGTTTTAGCTTCAGTTGATGTTTGAGTTGTCTGAGCTGTTGTAGTTTCAGTAGTTGTAGCTTCAGTTGATGTTGGAGTTGTCTGAGCTGTTGTAGTTTCAGTAGTTGTAGCTTCAGTTGATGTTGGAGTTGTCTGAGCTGTTGTAGTTTCAGTAGTTGTAGTGCCCGCTGATGTTGTAGTTGGCTGAGCTGTTGTACTTTCAGTAGTTGTAGCTTCAGTTGATGTTTGAGTTGTCTGAGCTGTTGTAGTTTCAGTAGTTGTAGCTTCAGTTGATGTTTGAGTTGTCTGAGCTGTTGTAGTTTCAGTAGTTGTAGCTTCAGTTGATGTTGGAGTTGTCTGAGCTGTTGTAGTTTCAGTAGTTGTAGTGCCCGCTGATGTTGTAGTTGGCGGAGCTGTTGTAGTTTCAGTAGTTGTAGTTTCAGATGTTGCTTGAGTTGTCTGAGCTGTTGTAGTTTCAGTAGTTGTAGCTTCAGTTGATGTTGGATTTGTCTGAGCTGTTGTAGTTTCAGTAGTTGTAGTGCCCGCTGATGTTGTAGTTTCAGTAGTTGTAGCTTCAGATGATGTTGGAGTTGTCTGAGCTGTTGTAGTTTCAGTAGTTGTAGTGCCCGCTGATGTTGTAGTTGGCGGAGCTGTTGTAGTTTCAGTAGTTGTAGTGCCCGCTGATGTTGTAGTTGGCGGAGCTGTTGTAGTTTCAGTAGTTGTAGTGCCCGCTGATGTTTGAGTTGTCTGAGCTGTTGTAGTTTCAGTAGTTGTAGCTTCAGTTGATGTTGGGGTTGTCTGAGCTGTTGTAGTTTCAGTAGTTGTAGCTTCAGTTGATGTTGGAGTTGTCTGAGCTGTTGTAGTTTCAGTAGTTGTAGCTTCAGTTGATGTTGGAGTTGTCTGAGCTGTTGTAGTTTCAGTAGTTGTAGCTTCAGTTGATGTTTGAGTTGGCGGAGCTGTTGTAGTTTCAGTAGTTGTAGCTTCAGTTGATGTTGGAGTTGTCTGAGGTGTTGTAGTTTCAGTAGTTGGCGTTGATGTTTGAGCAGTGGTACTACAATATACTGTTGTTAAAAAGATCAAAGTCAAAATCAAAGTAACAGTCATCATGGACCAATTTTCAGACTTAAATAAGTAATAAGTTTAATAAAGAATTTTCATGATCAGTAACTTACGGACCTAAACTCAACACCGTAATGATCAGTGCTTTCCTACTCATCTTGGTATCTGTCAAATAGCTCACCTATAAACACATACATAAGATCAGAAAATACATAAGGAAAGGCATCTTGAGATCATTTTGACGTCATTTACAGTGAAAAAAAAATAAATAAACGTATGAATACAAACACCCTCTTTCCAGCACAGGAACCCGTGATGACTCCTTTTTTGTCTGTATATCAAAAATGATTTGTCATCTTGTACAGTGCACATTAAGATGAAAGTAGTTATCATAAATAACAAGAAAACAAGGGAAGAATTTCAGCTCTATTTAGAAATTTGAAGTCAATAAGATTTTAAATGGTTTTGAAAGAAGCCTCTTCTGCTCACCAAGACTGCCTTTTAGGGCTGCACGATATCATTTCAGCATCAACATTGCAATGTGCAATATCACCACAAGGTGGCAATATCACAATATCACCACAAGGTGGCAGTATCACAATATCACCACAAGGCGGCAGTATCACAATATCACCACAAGGCGGCAGTATCACAATATCACCACAAGGTGGCAGTATCACAATATCACCACAAGGTGGCAGTATCACAATATCACCACAAGGTGGCAGTATCACAATATCGCCACAAGGGGTCAGTGTCACAATATCGCCACAAGGTGGCAGTATTACAATATCACCACAAGGTGGCAGTATTACAGTATCACCACAAGGTGGCAGTATCACAATATCACCACAAGGTGGCAGTATCACAATATCGCCACAAGGTGGCAGTATCACAATATCACCACAAGCTGGCAGTATCACAATATCGCCACAAGGTGGCAGCAATAGGTTTAAGTCCAGGTGTAGCGGTAAACCATAAGTGAGTGACCATTAAAGGTTCGGAC